>NC_055958.1:1512536-1812536 GCF_018492685.1 Alosa sapidissima | reverse complement strand
TCAGTGTGGTTTCCCCTACATGTAGGTCAGCTCTACTTTGAGCCAAGTGGTCCTGACACCATGCAAACAGAGAAGTGAGTTAACGGTTTCTGAAGAGTGGAGTGGCAGATGGGCCTTTTAAAGAAGAAGAGAATGATAAAGACCCAATAAAAGGCTGATGAAAACTCTGCAAATAGGATCAAATAAATCAATTGATTGACCCTATTTAGGTGTGTTGAAATTTTTGCATGCACACATTTCCCTATGAGAAACTTTCATAGTAGGCTACTGGCAAGAATTCAAAACTACTTTCACCTCTGCTTTTACATGCCAATTTAAAATGGAAACCGCCTGTGAATAACAAGAATGTTTTAATGTGGATATAATTTGCAGGGATTAGACTGTTATGATTTATCCTAACCTACTGCATCATACTGGCATGATTTAAAACATCACAGGGTTAAAGTTAGAATTCATGAAGTCCTTTTGAGAAAATGTCAAAATATCAAGATATTTATAGAAATAGACTAAAAATATTGTGATATTATTTTTTAGCCATACTGCCCAGCCCTAACTGGGGGGCGAGTTAAGAACACCTACTGTACATAACCACATGCCGCGCATGATGACGCGCTGCAACAGAACAAAACAGCACCAACCTGCTGAGAGAAAGATGTGGGTGGACTGAATGGGGACCACACAGGAACCCATCACACTTTAAGCACATAATAAATTAACAAGAACTCAATGACACATTAAATGGATGTTGTAACGGTAACCTCACCAACTATTAAAGTAATGTCCATTCCATGATGCTTCTCTCAACAGGCACAACTTTGGCGCTTTATTGAACACAGTAACAAACGTGAGAAGAAGTTTTTCATCACCTAGCAACCACCCGCACAACAACCACCCCCGTTATGACAATGGAGATGACAAAAGAGTAAATCACAAGCCTAACTACATGATGAGGGCGGGGGGTGGGTAGTATGTTATTGGACATGGCATGGCAGGCAGTTGTACACTTTACAACTTGTTGTTGTTGTCCTGAAAACACAACACTTCTGCTGCTCTTACATAACTTGCACCACTATGCCACTTTCTTTCTTACTTAGGTCAAACAGAACTACCCAAGCCTTTTATTGGCCTGACTTTGCACTAGTATTTTACTGACTGTCTATGCACAATTTCAACCAAATTTTGCTGCTCTTATTTTTTTCATTATTATATGTGCCCTCTTATTTACTTATTTACTTACTTTTTTGTTTACTTGAATGTTATGTTTGTCTGTGGACTTAAATTGGTAAAATATGTCTTGTCTTCACCGTGGGATAGTGAGAAACGTAATTTCGATCTCTTTGTATGTCTGGAACATGTGAAGAAATTGACAATAAAGCTGACTTTGACTTTGACTTTGGCAGAGGCAGCTAATTAATATTTTACAGTTTTTGTCTATTTTTACATATCTCTGCATTACAAATATGCTCTCCTTCGGCAACTTGATTACAAAGTGAAACTTGGTGGTTGTTGTTTATTTTCCTGTCTGAAACTGAGTGCAAAAACATGCGCTATGCATCTGCAGACAGGGCATTATAGTTGACTGAGAAATCTCCTTGGTGGACTAAAATCAGTCTATCTTTACCTTTATCCATAATGGTTTATGCTTCAATCAGGGCTTAGTTGTGGATCAACAGGTCAGGTCCTCTTGCTATCAGGTCACAGTTCAGGTCCTGTTCACAGTTCAGGTCATCTGCATTATGCGTTACTGTGTTACCATGATCTTCCCTCTTCCCTCATCATGAACAGCACAGCAAACAGGTTTTTGGCAAACATATTGAATGTGGGGAATAGAGAATACATGATACAATGACTTTGTCACAGTGGTACTTTAGTGAAATGACATTTAGCAGCTCAATGTTCCTGTGCAGAGGTAACACTAAGTAAGGGATAATGTATAGAACGCCAGTCATTATTTGGGAAAACTAGATGTACCGCAGAGCGGTACAAAATATGACCGCCGCCCAGTCCAGCACATTTTTTCCAGAAAAATAAGTCACGCTTGTCAAATTGTGTTCATTTCCTACTTTGTTCCTTTGTTCTTTCTTTGTTTTTTGTGTGTTTGTAATTGAGTGTGTGCAGAGTGTGTGGTTGTTTTTGTGTATATGTGTTTTGTGTTTGAGTGTGTGTGTGTGTGTGTGTGTGTGTGTGTGTGTGTGTGTGCGTGTGTTTGTGTATGTAGGTGTGTTTTGTATGTGTGTGTGTATGCAGGGCTCTAGACTAACTTTTTGCACTGGTGCGCCTAACTTTTTTTCTTCGGTGCACCATCACAAAAGTTAGGTGCACCCAAATGTTCAACCACAACGCATTTAACACCACAGCAGGTTCACTTTTCTTCCTTAATTACTGTCCTATATACAGCGGGGAAAATAAGTATTGAACACATCAACAATTTTTTCAGTAAATATACTTCCAGTGAGGCTATTCGCATGAAATTTTCACCGGACATTAGTATTAACTTCCACACATATAATGTAATCCACACATATATAAAAATCCAAACCTTAATGTCTAAAAGTAGTGTTATGAGTAAAAAAGTGGAATGGCACAGGGAAAAAGTATTGAACGCTTTATTGAAAGATAAAGCAGTACACAAATGCAAGGAATGGCAAGGAACAAACTGGAATCTATAAGTAGTTAGAGAAATGATCCCTCCTATCTGTGCAAATTGATATAAGCTGGGTTATGTTGGATTCTCTGGTTGTTGCGTTGTGTTTTAGTTCTAATGTCTGTATTGAAGATGGTCAATAAAGCTTGACGGCGGGATCAGGATCGGCGATTAGATGATGATTTATTGTAGATGGTACAACAATGAATAACAGCACACAGGCTAAGTCTCAAACAGTAAAACTGTGCAGAGTCTAACAGTTGCGGTTGTTATTAGAAGCGGCTGCTGAGCCTTCCGACAGAAGATGCTCCTTGGGTCGCTTCCTCGATCCGTCTCCAAGTCAAAACCTAAGACAAAGCCTGTTATACTAAAACATACAAACGTCAATCATGCCAACGTGGCCAGTGTACAAAACCCGGCCCTGGCCAGATGGAGATACTAGCCCGAATAGGCAGACATGCTGTCTCCCTCGGCCCATGTTATCACTGATGTTTCCCTGGTGTTCCTAAACATTGGCCTGTATGACCTTCCTGCTGGTACACAGGCCTAAGGCACAGTTATGTACAATAATATGGACCTCTCCCTGTTGTATACTACACACAGAAGTAACATATGAACACATCAGAATGCAGTAAGAATACCCCAGAATTCTACAGTTAGTACATACTGATGGGCTATAAAAAGGTTTTTTGTTAGCAAGGTGTCACACAAGAAACATTTCATGATGGGTAAAAGCAAAGAGCTCTCCCAAGATCTTTGCAACCTTATTGTTGCCAAACATATTAATGGAACTGGTTACAGATGCACTTCAAAACTTCAGAATCATCCAGCAAGCAGTATTGTAGCCATTATTTGCAAGTGGAAGGAACATCACTACATCATCAACTGACCATGCACAGGATCTCCTTGCATGATTTCTGACCAGGAAGTCAGAAGGATAGTCAGAAGAGTAGCCCAAGAGCCAAGGACCACTCTGAGAAAGCTCCAGAAAGATTTGGAGGCAGCAGGTACAATTGTTACCGAGAAAATCATAGGTAATGCACTCCACCGCCATGGCCTCTATGCACGCTCATCCAGCATGATTCTATTGCTGAAGAAAAACATGTCGAAGCTCGTTGAAAGTTTGTTACACAACATTTGAACAATCCTATGAAATACTGAGAGAATGTATTCTGGTTAAAAATTTAACTTTTCGGATGTCATACTACACACCATATTTGGAGGAGAAATGGCACTGTGCACCCTAAAAATACCATACCAACAATGAGGTTTGGAGGTGGAGGCATCATGGTGTGGGCTGTTTTTCATCTCATGGTACTAGCAGACTTCATACAGTTGAAGGAATGATGAATAGAGTCATTTTGTTCTGGGAGAATCTTTACATCCACCAGGATGATGAGGATGAGACATGGCTAGACCTTCCAGCAGGACAATGATCCAAACCATTCAGCAAAGGAAACTCTCAATTGGTTTCAGAGAAAGGAAATCAAGGCCCTGACTTCAATTCAATTGAACAGTTTTGGAAGTTAACTAAAGATTAGGATTCACAAGAGGGACCCCTGAAATCGTAAGTTACGCATGTAACTATGGATCTGTGAGACCGAGGGATGACCGTCACTACGGTCTAAAAAAGGAATGATCACCTTCGTTCTGCCTATCACCGAGACCATATGTCAACAAAGTCATGCCCATGATCTCCGGAAGCAGAACGACTCAAGCTTGTAAATAGCGGAGATTGCTCCCGGTTCAGTCTCCTACCTTGAGCGCCTCAGGATGGTCCGAGCGACAAGGATAGTGACGGTCATCCCTCGGTCTCACAGATCCATAGTTACATGCGTAACTTACGATCTGTTTCGACCTCACTCTGACCGTCACTACGGTCTAAAAAAGGGATGACACATACCAAAAAAGTCGCGAGGAGCTCTAAGCTAACCATTAAAACCTCGCTCGGTCATGACATGAGGGCAGCGTCGCCAACCGGAGCTGGGCGAGTGACGTCCACCCTATAAAACCTGGTAAAAGTGCAAGGCGTCGCCCATGAAGCCGCTGCACAGATATCGCTTGCTGGTACCCCCTTAAGGGCAGCCCAAGACGTAGCCATACTCCTGGTGGAGTGAGCCCTTGTACCCGAAGGGACCGGCATTCCCAGAGCCTGGTAGGCATGGGAAATAACCTCAACCAGCCAATGCGACAGCCGCTGTTTGGAAAGCGGTAGTCCCTGCTTCGCCGCCCCATAACAGACAAAAAGTTGAGTGTGTTCCCTCCTCAACGACTGCGTACGGGCCAGATAAGCTCTCAAAGCCCTGACTGGGCACAGAGTGAGCAACTTGTCGCACTCTGCCTGTGAGGCAGCAGACGGCTGGAATTGGGTCAGCTCCAGAACCTGGTTGATAGACTGCTGACTTAGAACCTTAGGCAGGAAGTCTGGATTAGGCCAAAGTGACACGCCAGTGCCCCCTGCCTGCCACCTCAGGCAGTCTTCGCTGACGCGCCTGGCCGAACAAAGAGCCAGGAGAAAGCAAGTTCTCAGAGACAAAGATCGCAGATCTGCATCTAAAATGGGCTCATACGGGCATAAGAGACATTAAAACGGTGGGCAAATCCCAGTTTGGTGCCCGCAAAGTGCGAACTGGACGCAACCGGTGGGCCCCTTTTAAAAACTGACCAATCAGTGGATGCCTACCCAAGGGCCTGTTATCCGCACCCTGGTGAAAGGCTGAAATGGCCGAGGCATAAACCTTCACAGTACTGACCGCCTTGCCTTGATCCAAATAGGACTGCAAGAAGCGCAAAACTTGTGGCACAGGGCAAACCACTGGCTCAAGACCCAAGCTGGCACACCAATCCGAAAAGATCCTCCACCTGAGTGCATAGCAAGCTCTAGTAGAAGGAGCCCTGGCGTTGTTCAGAGTCTCCTGCACAGACTCAGCTAGCTGTTCAATGACGGACTCTGCAGGGGCCAAACCCACAGGCGCAGGGCACCTGGGTTCGGATGCCAGATCTGCCCGTCTGCTTGTGACAGAAGATCCGCCTGGCAGGGTAACTGCCATGGCTGACCCCGCAGGAGCCGGAGAAGGTCTGGGAACCAAGGCCTCGCCGGCCACCGTGGAGCAACCAGCAGAATTGTGTGTTGGCCCTCCCTGATCCTCCGCAGGACCTGAGGTACAAGAGAGGATTCCAAAAATAATTCAGTGGAAATGCATGGATTCCAGTTTCTTCCAGTAGCAGCAACTGGAATCCATGCATTTCCACTGAATTATTTTTGGAATCTGATCCCTTATCATACCTGTTCATTCTTACTCGTTGCTCGACTTATCGTGACTAAATTCAAGATGGCTGAAGGTACTGTCTGTATAAATCGTCTTATAAGTAAACTACCAGTGCTTTTTCAAAGTTCTCAATGTCTCGTTTTAAATGTCAGGGCCCTCGGAAGTCTACCAATGAAGTGTGGAGATACATTGAGCTCGTAAATGGGTGTAAAACAGTGATTTATTTGCATGGCTAGCCCGATGCCGAAGCACCACTATTGAAAAAGCTGTTGGTAGCATCGGCTAACTAGCGCCAGATTTTGGAGTGCAGGGGACAAGCCGAGATGGGCTATGAGACATACGTTCACACTCGGTATCATGTTTCAATACACTTTAGGTCAATATCACACCGGAATTCTCCTTTAAGTTCAAATTATTTTTCTGGTGAAATAATTATTTCGGACTGAACTTGGTGAAGGGAAGTTTCACTAGGCCTATCGTAGGCAACGATAAACTTAATCATCATCTCGGGCTCGTCTGATCGGTTTGCTGCTGCCAGCCGCTGAAAGGCAGTGGGGAGAGGGGACATTTATCTCGGCCTATGTGACCACATTGCAATGCAACTACATGTACATCCACTCTGTTTATCTGACGGGTCTCTGACCTATCTCTCTCTCTCTCTCTCTCTCTCTCTCTCTCTCTCTCTCTCTCTGCAGCACACGCATTTTCAAATTTACACACAGGCACTGGGCCACGGCCAATCAGAGGGGAGGTCCTTCACTATCTGTGATTTGTTTAAACCACGATATTGGCCAAATATGTGTCTGTAAATGAGTTTCAATGCGGACACTTTTTCCTCTCTCGAATAGCTGGTCGCACCGGTTCTAGAGCCCTGGTATGTGTGTTTATGTGTTTGTGTGCGTGTTTGTGCGTGTCTGTGTGTGTGTGTTTGTGTGTTTGTGTGTGTGTGTGTGTGTGTGTGTGTGCGCATGTGTGTGTGTCTTTATGTATGTGTACATAAATAAAGCGAATCAGGGAACCACCTACTCTTTGCAATAAGTGCCATGGGATCTTTAACAACCATGGTGAGTCAGGACCTCAATTTAACATTCATGCAAAGGAAAACATCTCCTGCAGTACAGTGTCACTGTCACTGCAATAGGACATTGGGATTGATATTTGTTTGGTGGCTTTTGGCCACAGGGAAGAGTGCCACCTATTGGCCAGCCACCAACACCGCTTCCAGCAGGAACCTACTCTTCTAAGGAGGTTTCTTATCCAAGTACTAACTAAGCCTGCTTAGCTTCAGTAATTCAGCAAAGTTAGGGTCTCTGCTGGTCTGGCTGCCGGCTAAAAACAAAAGGTGAAAGGCATATATGATTCTAACTGTCTCACTGAATTGCATTATGCACACTCAATTCTCACTGGTATCTGCTAGACAACAAGTACCAAATGTATGTGTGTGTGTGTGTGTGTGTGTGTGTGTGAATATCTGTTTATGCACATGTGTGCATATGGAATGGGTTAACATGACCCCTGGAGGCAAACATACGCAAAAAATTGGTCATCCTAGGCTCTACAGTTCTCAAGATATTCACAGAAAACTCTGTTGGTGTACGGTTACTAAACGTACACATAAATTAATTTATTGTATGGCCCCTCATGAACGAAAGTCCACGAAACTTGGCATGCATTCGGAGGGTGTCATAATGATCCTACACTTTTAATTTTGTGCAACACCTAATCGACCATGTGATTACAACACTTAATTTTTTGCTTTTAATTTTTAACTAGGTGGTACTATTCAAGAAATAAGTAGTAATGGGATGGGTTGACATGGCCCCTTAAGACCAACATACAAAAAAAAGGTGGTCCTGCTAGGCCCTATGGTTCTCGAGATATTCACAGAACACAGTGTCCGGCCACCTACAGGCCAGTTGGTGTACAGTAACATAAATTAATTTATTGTATGACCCTTTCGGGGGGTCCAGTCCAGCGGGGGGGTTACAGATCAAAAAGAAAAACTATGGTTCCATGCTATTCATGTGGGACTACATGCCCACCAAGTTTCGTGTACCCCGGTCTTTCAGTGTCCTGGGAATCCTTGACGGAATATTGGCCATGCGAAAAAGAAAAAAGGGAAAAAAAATCTGACTAAACCTATATCATAATAAGTCCCGACAGGGCGAACCAGATCTTGCTCCGCCCTGAAGGGACTTATTTTCCCAATAATGACCCGCGTTCTATACATTATCCCGCTTATTACACGGCTACTTGCCAAAACTAAATAAACTCCCCACGATATGACTTTAGCCTACATAGCCTAGCCTATTTGTTACCATTCATCGTGGCATTTGCTGAGAAACAAATAGTTCGCAACAACACACGCTGAACTTGAATCAAACATTCTTTATAACACAGCTGATCAACCGTCTGCTTTCACTGTTGAATGAAGTTCCAGTCCTTGCGTAGTGATATGAAAGACGAATCAGAAGCACAAAACCCATACATGAAAATATTTTACCGTAGAACTTTGGGAAATCCCATTTATGCCAATGGAGCGTTCTACTTGCCTTGTGAAGAGCCGTGTAATAATTATTTTTAATAATAAAGAAGAAAGATTTAGAAAAAAAATAGGAAAAAAATACTGTAGATTGAGAGACAAGGGGGTAAAAAGTTTTTAGAGTGTTTTATATGTATTCAAGGTGTGGATGGCTTAAGGAAAGAAACTCCTATTTTAGCCCTGTGAGAACAGAGACGTCTGCCTGACCTCAGCGGTTTGAGGTCTTCGAACATTCCACAGTCAGGAAGTGAACTGTCCTTTCAAATATTTTTGCCTCTTGTTCGTACTCTTTTTGTACAACCCCAAAACAGAAAAAGTTGGGACATTGTGTGAAATGTGAATAAAAACAGAATGTAATAATCTGCAAATCTCTTAAACTATTTTTATTGTTTAGTTGCGAAAAGGACATAGACAACATATCAAATGACAAATTTGACTATTTCATGGAAAATATATGTCAATTTCGAATTTGATACCCACAACATGTTTCAAAAAAAGTTGGGGCGGGGTAACAAAATGCTGGAAAAGTTGTGTAATGATAAATAAAACAAAAGGAAGATTTTTTCACAACTAATTAGGGTACAATTGGGTATGAAAAAGAGCATCCCAGAGAGGCAGGGTCTCTTAGAAGTAAATATGTAGGGGTATTCATCACTATGTGTAAACTTGTGCGCACAAATGATGAAACAATGTAATTTTAATGCTTCTTAACATGAAATTATGACATATTTGGGGAGTTAATCATCTATAGGACATAATAGTATTAAAACATTCAGAGAATCCTGAGAAATCTTTGCAAACAAGGGAAAGAGCTGAAAAGCAAATTGGATGTCCGTGGTCTTTTGGACCTCAAATGGCACTGCATCAATACCAGACCTGTTTCCAGACGTGTCGTTGTATGGGCTCAGGAAAACCTCTGATAAACATTGTCTATGTGCACAGTTTGATACTCAATTCAAAAACTGCAGCTAAAATTGTTACAGCTAAAATTGCATTGAGATATGATACATAAAATACCACCCTCCTATCTGGGCCTGAGCTTGTTTGAAATGGACCTTAATGGAAATCATGAACTCATCTTGGCTAAAGAGGAGAGGGCCTATCCAAGTGTCCAACTTGTTTTAGTGCTCAGTTCGAAATCCAACATCTATGACCGTGTGGAGGAGCATTAGTGCCTACAGCATGGGCACCTTGCACATTTGGCAAAGCACAATCAATTCTGAATGATGCATATAGGTTTTGACATGGGCAGATTATGAACTTTCGGGCCCCTGGGCCCAGATGTATTAACGGCCCCCCACTTATTGTCGTATTTGTGGTAGGGGGGGTTTGGGGGTCCTCCCCCAGAAATTTTTTAATTTGTTTGATGTGATTTCCTGTATTCTGGTGCATTTTGGGGATGGCCAATACTAAATTCAATCAGATTCATAGCCTACATCCTGATTTGTTGATATTGAGGCAGTGATTCCATGCAAAGGCTTGAGCTTCAGGGCCCCCTGACCCCTTGGGCCCCTGGGCCTGGGCCCGGTAGGCCCGTGCAGTATTCCATCACTGCTTGTATCACACATTTTTTCCTTGATAAAGCCATCCAGCACACATTCAAATCTCAACTTTGAGCTCAGCGGTTAAAAAACAGAAATAAGGTGTTTGTAAGTCAAAGAGATTTGGTGGTCATAACAATATAAAAACACCTATACAATGATTTTAAATACTGTATTTCCACTAAATATAACAGCACTACAACAGCACTGCAACACATTTCAGCACAAATATGGTTTGTCAGTTAGAGGGAAAAATCAGTTTCATTTAGTTATTCTCAAACATTTTTCTTTCAAATATGCTTCTCACCGGCTGTGGGTTACAACTAATTTACAAAATAATAAAGGAAAATAAACAAAAAATGTCATACAACATGCCTTATTGTACAGTGGAACTAATCAACTAACCAGTCAGGAAAAACAGTGAAAGGCAAGCAGAGTTCTAAATAGGAATCTCCTCAGAAGATCCTCAAATACTCCAATCCAAATGCAAGCACACCTTTATTCACACAGTTTCAACAAGATCAATACAAGTGAGAAGAATAGACTTAAACAATATGTGATGATTGTTAGTGGGGCTGATAATTCCTAAGTATTGCCTCAGTCTATCAAACACAGAGATACTAGCGGAAGAGCGAAGAGCTTATGGTTGTATGAGGTTGAATGCCTCTTAGTGAATTTTTAAACTACCTGTTGTATAAATCATCATACACACGACGACTCCAAGAAGAGCGTACTAAACAAACGTCCCTGTCTCTTAGTGAATGTTTAAACTACCTGTTGCATAAATCATCATACACACGACGACTCCAAGAAGAGCGTACTGAACATACGTCCCCTGTCTCTTAGTGAATTTTTAAACTACCTGTTGCATAAATCATCATACACACGACGACTCCAAGAAGAGCGTACTGAACAAACGTCCCCTGTCTCTGTTTCTCTCTCTGCTCTGCCAAAGTGGCCTGTAGATTCTGAACACTCTGTTTCAGTGTTTCCATCTCTTTTTCCTTCCTCTCTGTCTTTCTTTTATTTTCCTCTTTCTGCCTATTCAACTCTGCCTCCATCTTTCTCTGTTGTTCAGCCAGGATGACCTTTATGAGGTTTCTCTCTGATTCAGCCCTGGTCTTGCTCTCATAGCTCACTCTCATCTCCCACATCTCGTCTCTATGTTTCTCTTCCATCTCCTTCCTCTCCCTATCTCTCTCCTCTCGTATCATTTTCAAAATTCCTTCCATCTCTTGTTTCTTTTTCTCATCGTTCTCTATGCCTATTTTGCTCTCCAGTTCTTGTATTTTCTTGTGCAATTTTTCAATATACTTTTGCTTGATCTCTTCCTCCATCTTTTTCAGGAATTCCTGGCCACTTTTATCAAGCTGAGCTCTTGACATCTCCTCCTCTCTGAGGCTCTCGGGCTCCTGGTAGGTGTCAATGCTGTAGAATCTCACTTTGTTTCTTGACATCTCCTCTATCTTTTCTAGCAGTTGTGCAATGCTAATGTAATCAGGCCTGTCTTTGACATTGAGAAGGTGATACCTGTTCCCACATTTCTCTACCAGCTGCTGAAGCTCCCGGCTCCCTTTCTGGAGCAACTCCTCCATACCCATCTCTCTCAACCCCTTAGTATTGGTGAAGAGGAGCAGTGTGTGTCTCCAACAGCCCTCCCCAAAAATATCCTCCATTTTCTCTAGCATTTCTCTCGCTGCCCTTTCAGACAGCTCCTCTGGAATCACCAGGAGGAAAGCATGAGGTCCCGGAGCAGACAGTTGAACACAAAGCTTCACATCCTGTCTCATGTCCTTCTCAGAGAGTCCACTGCAGAACAAGTCTGCAGTCTCCACCAGGGTCACCCATCTCCCAGCCACCTCCCCCCATCTGCACTCACTGTGCTGGGTCTCTGTAAGTGTGGATGTGCCCAGGATGGTGTTTGCTGCTGCCTTCTTCTCAGCTGCACTCCCCCCGATCAGCACCAGTCTCAACTCAGACCCAGCAGGAGGCTGTGGAGATTCTGGATCAGGACAGTTTTCTTCCACTGCAAACGCAGTCATAGTTCAGTCACAGATGATTACTTTCTCCCAAACACAATACACACTATATAGACAATGAACTATAACAATCATATCACTCCAAGCAAACTGTGTTTAAGGTGGTCTTTTTGTTTATTTTCCTATCACTTGTGTCAATGTTCAGTATGTGTGTGTGCACCTCTCTGCATGACAAATGTGCCATCAGAGTTTAACAAGGTAAATTATACAATTTTATTTGGCTCAAGCAATGTGGTGAATTGCAGAATTTAATGTAGAATCTACTGCAACCAAACAAACTATTTTTGTCCTATACTATCATTTCAGTATCAGTATCAATATATTTTGGGCAGGTATCGAAGTCATAATTTTGCTCATGTGTGGTCTCATTTAGAGTAAATAAAAATGTGTTTCATTACATACATTTTGTGTGAGTGTTAGGATGATTATTTTCTAGATTTTATTCCTGGATGCTTTGGCCCATTGGCTTGGCATGCATGGTGTCATTTGGCCATTAGGGGAAAGTATTTGGAGACCCCAGCTATATACAGCTCTGGAAAAAAAGGCCACTGGACATTTTTCTGTTGTCTTC
Organism: Alosa sapidissima; assembly: GCF_018492685.1. NCBI lineage: Eukaryota > Metazoa > Chordata > Actinopteri > Clupeiformes > Clupeidae > Alosa > Alosa sapidissima. Next base: position 1,799,930 of record NC_055958.1, on the reverse strand, counting down.
ATATGGTTGCTGAGTGACATTCGAACGAGTTGACAGTCATTTTCAAATTTGCAGTGGTCTCTTAATTTTGAGACCACTGCAAATTCATCGGAACCACTCATTAATTTTTCCAGAGCTGTATATAAATTATAGCAATGAAATCACTGTAAGAAAACTGAGTTGTCATTTAACTACCTTTCTATGTAGTTGCTCTACACTATCTACACTAGTTCTGCTATGGAATTTTAGGAAATTGATATAAAACCAACAGTGAGATCACATCTAGGTCTCCTCAGCTATAATGTTAAAATTTTCTCAGGATGCAAAATTAAAATGGTCTTATCTGATCCTCACCTTCTCCATGTCTTTCCTCTACTTCCTGCTGTTGGTTTTTCTCCTCCAGCTCCCCCTCCTTTTCCTGCAGTTGGGTTCTCAGGTCCTGTAGTTGTCTGTTCCTTTCCTGCAGTTCCATTTCCAGTGACTGCACCTGGCTTTTATTGGTCTCCACCTCTCTGGTCATCTTCTCCAGTAGTCCCTCTCTCTCCATCTCTCGTTTAGTCATGGTCATTAGTTCTGTCTCTTTTTGCTGGAGGAGTTTATTTCCCTCCTCTAGTTTCTGGTTCATCTTCTCCACCTGTTTTATCTTCTCCTCCAGTTGTTCTGTTATCTTCTCTATAACTTTGGTCTTCTGCTCTAATTGTTCTGTCATCTTCTCCATCTCTTTGGTCTTCTCCCCTAGCTTCTCCATCTCCATGAGTCTCTCTTTGCTCTCTTCCAAAAGTTTTACCTTCTCCTTGAGGTTCCTTTTGCCATCTTTAATCTGCATCTCCTTTGCCTGCTTGTTGTCATCTTGTTGTTTAAGTTCCTCCATTAACTCAATCTCAAATGCAGGGGAAACTGGGAAGAGGCATATTGTAATACTTTTTTAATTGTGTAGTATTGACTATTAATGAGAAGACCATTTTGTTATCTGGTAAAAATACAGTGTACAGTCCATTTGCAATTTGCAGCTAATAAATTATATTATTTCTGCCTTATTTTGTACTTAGTACACAGTGGTGTAGTAGAAAAGCACACACACACACACACACACACACACACACACACACACACACACACAGGCCCGGGGTGGGTAATCGGGAGAATCAGGAGAATTCCTGGTGGGCCGCTTCACTTTTGGGCCGGTCGAGGAAAAAAATATTGACATTTGTCACGTTAGTCTAACTTCTCTTAAAGTAGACTATACACGTTCCGCATTCTGTGCATGGCACCGGTGCCTCTGCATGGGTTGTAGCCTACCGTGTGAGGGAGTTCTCCCCTCCCAAAAAGAGTTGGTTGGGTCCATATACTGTAGCCCGTCTTTTCCAAAAAGTTTTCTCAGATACGGATAGCCTGGCCAGCCCTTCAGTAGCCATAAACGTCAGGAAAGATGGATGGTAGAAAGAGGCCAGGAGGGACTGAGGGACTGAAACGGCCAGGTAGATGCTGCTAAATGTGCCAAGCTTAGACAAAAGTGGCAACTGGTAAAGAGAGATAGCCTATAGGCAATGATTATTAGCAGTTATTGGGCTAATATTGGACGTTTGTAGCGTTGTCAAGCTATTTGCAAGTAACATATTAAATTACTTAAAATATTAGCCTTTTGTATCCAATTCATAGACTTTGCAGTATGCAAATATTAATAACAAAACTGAAGTTTGATCTGTGTAGGCCTACGCACTAAAAATTGTAGCTTCTGAGGAGCAGATCAACCAGTCGACCACTGAAAATGATGAGCTCGAAATTATTGATGAGGAGGCCATGACTACAGGGACAAATAGAGAGGATAAGTTATTTAATGCAAGAAAGAGCAAAATATTTATGCTACATGATGAACTTATATGCCTTGTTTGCTTAGAAGAGGGTGTAGTAAAGGAGTAGGCTAAATCACCAAACAACAATATAGCCTACCCATGCAAAAAACATGTAGCCTAAACATTAGTTCAATATGCCTCTTTGTGGAAGCGTGGGATAGGCTACATTTCAAAGGCTTTCTTTCTTTCTGTCTTTCTTTCTTTCTGTTTTTGTTAACTTGTGGAATAGTGGAATATTTTTTGTTAACTTGTGGAATAGTGGAATATTTTTTGTTAACTTCTCAGTAGAAGTGAATTATTATATAACCTTTACACATTTGTTGAACCATGGTACTAATAAAAACTACAGGATAGTAAGAGCTGAAATGTTGCTTCATTTATCCAATTTCCACCACCATGGAAAAAGTGGACCGGTCTTGGGCCTGAAACTCCCGGGCTGAAAAGTGGCCCCACTCCGGCCCTGCACACACACACACACACACACACACACACACACACACTGCAATAGAAGAGCTCTTCACATAGATTACAGTATGTTATTCAGCCTGAGAGTGGCTACAATTAAACCCATAATATTTAGTTTCTGCAGTAAAATACATTGGCAGTATAGTTATTAAAGTTTAATTTGACCAAATGCTAAATAAAATGGCATACAACTAAGTGGTTTATTTGGTTAGTTTTACAACTTGGACAAATCACTTTATCTGCATCTATCTCAGTCCACCTGTCTGTATAGTCTTAAGATGGGTTTACTCTATTGGATTGCTTTCCTCTCAACATATCATCTCTGCTCCTCATTCATCAGTCCTCTGATAAAAACTAATCGTCTCTGCTCCTCATTAATCAGTCATCAGATCTCAACCAATCATCTCTGCTCCTCATTCATCAGTCATGTGGGGTGCATTTCTAGAAAAGTTCTGCGTTGTTGCTAAACCACCGACTGATAAGACATAACTTTCACAGAAACAACGACGGATGTACTGTACCACCTATGTCTAGAAAGTTGTGATGTTTGGTCGAAAATAGCAAGTTCCATAGTTCAAACCATTGTCCACAGGGCAGGCTATAAATTGATACTGCACATTTGCTAGAGCATCTATAGAGCTACATCATATATAGAAATGATTGAGAATGAACAACCAACTTATAATTAGTGGAAGAAAATATTTCTGTTTTGTTCCAATTTGTCTTAATTGCATCCTCTGCTTACGCGCAGGCGTGAATGAGTGGATGTTGTGGACCCAGCATGGCAACCTCTGCCGTTCCACCCCTGCACTTAAGATCGAGGAATGTAACTTTAAAACGTTATGATAAGTGAAATTCCCAGTGTAGGGTCTTCAGGTATGAATGACAGCACTAACTCCAATATAGAGCTAAATTTGTCTCAATAATATTTGTATAGCACAGAGGGGGATCCACAAATATTTCTTGATTTGCATGTGTGTTTTGATACCTACAAATAAAAAAAATATTTGTAACTCATATATTGATTTTTACAAATATAGATGTGCATTTGTAAATAAAATGCCATTTGAAAGTTCCATTTGTGAAATGTGATTCTGCATTTGTGGATCACCAGCACACGCATTCTTCGCTTTCCAAAGTTACGTGTTTTTGAGACGTTCTTCAATGCAAAATTAGATTTCACAAAGGCAATTTTCAGTTTTACAAATGCCATTTAATTTACAAATACACAACTACAATTGTGAAAATGAATTTACAAGTTACAAATATGATTTTTTCACGTGTGGATTTGTGCGACTTTTATGCGAAGAACATCTCAAAAACACATAACTGCGAAGAATGCGTGTGCTGGTGATCCACAAATGCAGAATCACATTTCACAAATGAAATTTTTGGTTGTGCATATACAAATATTATTGAGACAAATATAGCTCTATACTCTAAAGGTTGTGACAGGTTAGCTAACAACTACCCTTTCTAGAAACACATCCAAACTATCCTCCATCCTCTCTCTCAGCATTCACCCAACCCCATCAATCGACTCTCACACTCACCCAGAGACTGGAAAGATTCCTCCATTTCTCTCCTCTCTTCAGCACGTATCTCAGTTTTACCTGTAATATCAGAGAAAAGAGATGAGCTTTTTTGAAACAGGAGATCAGCAGACATAAACATATCTGAAGTACAAGTCACAGTATCATGCATGCACACATGCAAGCACTCTCTCTTTCTGTCTCTCTGTCTCTCTCTCTCTCTCTCTCTCTCTCTCTCTCTCTCTCTCTCTCTCTCTCTAGTACTTACCAAAATGCAGACCTAAAGGAACCATAAGCAAAGATTAAATCATTAATGAGTACCAATGAAGAAAAACTCACACTAAGATGATCTTCAATCACACATTGCAAGCAGAAATACTGATTATACAGCCGTGTGTGTGTGTGTGTGTGTTTGTGTGTGTGTGTATGTACTATGAGACTTAGGTCCTGGTCATATATCATTTTTAAGGAATTTTAGGGGTGAAAAAAGTATACTGTACGCTACTGTGCCAAGGCTAAAAGGTTACTATTTAGAGAAGAGACTTTGGAACACGGGAACAGGAATGTAAAAATAAAGTTTCTGCTTAGGACAAACCAAAATGAAAAGAATTGGGAGTGTCTATTTGCACCCCTGATATGAAAAGAATTGGGAGTGTCTATTTGCACCCCACAGCTGACCTATTCACACCCTGTGACGTACTGTAACAACAAAAACATGCACATGGACAAAAAACATGGTGGACATTTGTTTTTTCATCAGCAGAAAGTGAAGAATTCTGAAAGGTTTCAGTACTAATATCTCTTAAAATTAAGTTGTGTTTTATTTTCATAATCTTTGTTCAGTGACATACAACCGTCATTTTGTTAGTTAACAGAAATTTTGTGATTATGACGCTCAGGCCTACTATAAGCGTGCCTGCAAACTCTCATCTGGGCGTGGAAGTAGATAGTTCAGTGGTTAGTATCATGGTTTCATATGTGGGAGACCGGGGTTTGATTCCCTTGTAAAGCATTTTGGCACAGAAAAGTAGAAGTGCAAGTGCATATTTGTCCCAACGTCTCTGCAGAGAAGGCCCACAATTTGAAGAAGAAATCAGTTCTCCAACGGAAGTTTTGATTGCAACAATTTACTAGTTCACGCACCATGGTGTAAATAGCACACATTACTATATACACCAGGATACGAATAGCATCCAATTCTAATTAAACAGTAATGAAAACAGCATACCTTATTCAGAGTGTATATTTGCATCTCTGGTACGAATAGCATAGGCCACATAGCTGAGCTATTCACATTAACGTAACAACAAAAACACGTTGCTCGTTTTTTTTTTTTTTTTCGGGCTGCTGCAATGCGGTGAGTGGGCCCAAACATTGTGACGCATTTCGTTTTAGAAAAGAGAACCACTTACAACTCACAATACGTTTGATATTTTGACATTGATATTTGTACCAGATGGGGTAATAATAGAACACATTGCTGTGTGCACCGGGGTATGAATAGCATTGACTTCTAACTGCACATTAAAATACACTGCTAATTGTACAAGGGGTGCAAATATCCTCACCCTAAAATAATAATATTTTTAATCCCCGAGTGTGTGTGTGTGGGTGTGTGCAGTATGCATTTTGAATCTCAAGTATGTGGCTGGCTTGGTGAAAGACAAAAAATGTGGGAAAGCACTCTAGCAAGAAGATTACTTGATTTTGTGTCTTTTTAACCTTTTTGTGCATTTGTGTGTGTATTTAATCTAGAATGTGTGATTTCATTTTTCAAAAAATACACAATTTATTTTACAGAATCAACTGCATACTATCAGTAACACATGCTGGTACTTACCCACTGACCGACCTAAAAAAAAAAACACAGAAAAAATCAGTAGAAATACAGTTCACTTCACTTAATTACATTACATTTCCCTGTATATGTGTGTGTGTGTGTCCAAAGAAAGACTTCATTCAAGTCAGTTCCACTGTATACTTACATAAACGCCGATCTAAAAAAAAAAGACAAGACAGGATCATTAGTCAGGTTAGAATAATTTTCACATTACATACACACTACATCAAAATATCTGACATATAACTTCTCCTAAACTTAAGCTTGAACACTGCTCAGACATATGATTTAAATTGTAAACAAAATGTGTGGTACAGTTTTTGTGGTAAAATGTTTTGTACATTGCAAATCCATACACATTTCCTCCCTTCCTACTATCATGTGCAATAATGAAGTTAGACGCTTGCGACACAGAAGATACTGTACAAGACTCAAGTTACGAGTACAAATTTTGGCCCTTTTATACAGCCTTTCTGAAAAGCCAGTCAGCACAACACATTGCTTACCAACTAGCCAGGCAGACAATTGGTATAGTGCTTGATATCAGAGAAACAGGAGACTTACCTCTAACCCACAGCCCGACTCTTCCTTCTTCTCTTCCTCCATTGATGACCTGGCATGTGTACACTTCTTCATCCATTCTTCTGCCCTCTTGCAGTCTCAGGGACACGTCTCCTCTCTGCAGGTTCTGAGTGTCCACACTCACTCTGCCCTCATAACCCTCCCGTACTGTTATGTCACCATTCTTATATAGGTAAATACACTCTGTTTTCTTGAACCACCTGATCTCCATGGCAACAGCACTGGTTGCAGGAGAGAGGTAACAGCGCAGAGTGACATCCTGGCCAGGAGAAAACTCCACAATATCATCAGGGATGACCAGTTTAAAATCTGTTGGCGAACAGAAGATCAAGAGAGTTGTTTGTGTTATGTTCTCATTAGTGCTGTCAGTTAAACGCATTATTAACGGCGTTAACGTAAACCTATTTTAACGGCATACATTTTTTATCGCGAGATTAACTTTCATTTTGGTGTAACAAACTTTGTAGTTTTTTCACATACTGTTGCAACAACTAGTAGGCCTAACGTTAGAACAACTGCAACACCACACCGATCTAGCCAGACCGGAAACTAAACAATAGCCTACACACTGACGAATGGAATGGAACGTTGTATGTGCTGCATACACGCCCCCTGTTAGGGGGAAGATGTAATGGAAACTGATATAATGGAAATCTATGCTGCATCAAAGTGGAGAGTGAAACGTGCTTATAGTAAACTTACTAAATCTTGAAACAAACATGAATAAAAGGCACAAAATAAGGTTGGTGTAAGAGTTATCTGTGTGTTTATGGGATTAATGTGACCATGTTCCTATGGTTTGCACTTCTGCGGTAGCATTTATTTCAGTTTATATCAGCTATATTTCTGAAGAATATATTGTGTTGCCTCAGGTCTGCTGCACATCTTTTGAAATTTGATTTGAAATAATCAAATAGACCTACGTCTTAAAGTTCAGTTAATAAAGTAACTTGCTTTGCTTTCATTTGAATCCCAATCAAGATACACAATAATTGCTTTATTGTTAATATGGACTCCTGGAAAGTTCAGAAAGGCAAAATAATAGAATTTTAATCATATGATAAAATATGTGATTAATCGTGATTAACTATAGGAATTCAGCGATTAATCGTGATGAAACATTTTATTCGTTTGACAGCACTAGTTCTCATACATACATATCCCCACACACACACATACGGCATGAGATATACCGGTAGTAGGCTAGGCTATCTCTTACCTTTGTCTGTGCCTCCAGCAGCCATGTTTTGCTCCTGAAGCAGAGACAGATTACTGTGTCAGGCTCTCAAACATCAATCTCCAGTGAGTTGTCCAGTACCTACTTCTTTGTATTCCTGTCTTCTATGGTACATGTACTCGGAAAGATTCAGAGTAAATTAATGAGTGTTTATCAGGTCTCATAGTTTTATGCTAATGCTATAAAACATACTGCAGTGACCTTTACCTCCATTAGCTCTGAAGCTAATCATTAACTCAACATCTTCAAGCTACCTTCCGCATCTCTTTCTAGCTTTCTTTCTCATCCCTATTCTTTGTCACCACACCTGTTATTTTTGACTCTACACAGAACTAATTGTGCGTTTTTAAAGATAATATAAAATGGCATGATGTGTATATATACTGTATATACTGTGTATATATATATATATATATATATATATATATATATATATATATATAGGCTACTGCGATAAAGAAGGAATATGTTACTTTAGTCCTGTAATATAACCCTGTGTGTGTTTTTATTGTGTTGAATTGAGGGATATGCATATAAGGTGAATAGATTGATAATACCGTGACTATTATCTTATAATGAATTCCTGCTATTCACAAAGTGAAACCTGTTCAGCTGTCCAGTGATACCTGCTTTAGTAGGTCTTACCTGATAGTACTTGTACTGTGAAGTTGTGTTTCTCTTTCTTCTTCTTTTGAGTATCAACAAGGCAAACAGCAAACAGGTGCTGCATCTTGCTGACTGAATACCTGTCTTATTGTAGACAACTAGGCTTTACACAAACTGACGGAGTGTTGCATTGCAAACCGGAAAACTATTCAGAGAGATACAGAGACCATTATGTCTCCCAGAAACAATTCCTCATCTGGAATGGCTGATCTACTGAATGCCTTCTCTCTGTGTAGTGCAGGAATTCTGATGGCTGAGTCTCTGGATCAGTCCTTTTCTCTTAGTCCTTAGCAGCTCCTACCGTTATTATTAGTTCAGCTCAGGTTGATCAACCAAAAAAGTGCATATTCTTCACATAAGCTACACACAGATCAAACAAAACCGCACATTAAACTCAGACCATAGAAAGTAGACTCTGACCATAGACCATATAAAGCATATAAAGTCTTCATGTCATTCAATGATTAACCTCATTCCTGAAGACAGGTGTGTCAGTAGTTTCAGAGTGTCATTAATCACAGTTCTACCAAAAAGACCCAGGAGACAAAATATAATGAAGAGATTTTAATCCTGAATAGGATATCAGAAACAATATATGTGAGATAAATAACAGCTGAATATTTAAACAGTCTTTGGCGAAGGCCCCAGTCCGTAAACCAGCAAGAAATGGGGGGAATATCAGATCCTGCTGATAGTGAGGCTGGAGCGAGGAGCGCATATGCTTGAGACAGGGACTAACTGGTGGCAGTGGGTTGGTGGTGGAGAAGTCGAAGTCAGCTTACTGAAAGTAGCAAGGAGGTGAGAGGTTTTTAAGAAGTGCATGCACTTTCTATTGGGTTCGTAGTAGACTAATTGAATGGGAGGTGAATGAATGGGAGGTATAGGCAGTGTGACTGTGGGTCACATGTTTGGCTAGGAGAAAGTGAATGAATGATGCTTTTGTTTATGTAAAGCACATTGAATGACCTCTGTAGCCCGGTTGAAACCAGACCGGAAGTACGTCTGGGTTTTTCCCAGGCTATGACCTCTGTGTATGAAATGCGCTGTATAAATAAACTTGACTTGCTAGTAAATGACTTCTTCTGAGCTTTGATTGGTTAGCTAGTTATGAATGGGATGTGTGACTATGAATCTTCTCTGTAGAACTTAGTCCTACCCCATGATTTTACAAAGAATGATAATCTCTAATATTATATTATGATATATATTATATTATATATTAAGCAGTTGACTAAATAGGAACGCCAACAAAAGAAACAGACTGACTTTAAGACCACCTAAATGATCCAGATAATGCCACAACAACTTTAGCAAAATTCTTGGGATTTTTTTCTGACATTAATAATCACAAAAAAGCCATTTGGCGTAAGGCCAATATTAGTCAGGAAGAGTAAATATTTTAAAATGTGTTCAGTGGTTTGTATTGGTCTAACAAAGTAGTCATGAGGCATCATGTCTCCATCTGACAGTCAGTGATATTCAGTCGAATACACCTAATGGTGTTACTGTAGATACAGATGCTTCAAAGTGTGTGGTTTATATCTTATAGGTGAAATTACATCATGGATTACATATACGTTTCGGTCCACTGCATCAAGAAGGGGTTCATCTGGTCAATCTCAATCAAAATGCTATGATATACCAAGTCTCCTTTCAAACTGGTGTTGGTCACATGGTGGTTGATGGTGATTGTGTGGTAGTTGGAGATTTTGATTGAGATAAAGCTATCATACAGTGCTGTAACAATGACTCACTGTTCATATGACATCAGAAAGAAAGACACACTATTGTGTTACGACATGTTTTTCAGCATGCTGGTATGGCAGTGGTTAGAGCCGCTGCTTAGGCCTATGACGTGGCTCTGTGTAGTAGGCCTACATGGCACTTCACACCTCCATAGGGAGATATTGCATATTTCATATAGCAACCTTTCTGCAGTGCTGACATTTACCTTTAAAATACGGACCATGGAGACTTTAAATGGGAGAGTTTTATTATTTTGTTTGGCCATTTTCAATATGTATCAGGCATTTGTGGACCACAAAGCACATTTTGAGGGATGGAGAGATTTGAAAGAGGACTAGAGAGTCCAGAGAGAAGATTGAGGAAACCGACAGAAAATCCAACTCATTCCTCAGACAGCAGAGGATTGGAAGTGGCATTAGAGTTCATGGCATTTTAGTTCCTCACTTCATCATCTCAGTGTGTATATATGATGACAAACCAAAACTGTTTCCCCTCCACACAATTTTAACAGTAGATGGCAGTAAAACTACAATTACAGCAGTAATAATGACTGCTATACTTACAGACTGAGGGAATTCCCCCTGGTTTCAGGGCCTTTAGCTAGCATTAAAAATAGCACAAATATAAGTCATGTACACTTCTGCAGAAAATACTCTGCTCTATAACATGCATCTACATTAGTTGGCATACATTGGTAACTAAGGTCAGAGGTCATGAGGGGTAACAGGGGTAACTACGGTCATGAGAGTGTATTATACATTAACTCATTGAGTGCCAAAAACGTAATATTACGTTTTTCCTTCCCATGCGTTGAGTGCCAAAAACGTAATATTAAACTAGACACTCTAACACACCTTATATGTGATTTTGGGAACTCTGTGATGAATGGAAATGAAATATATGACGATCGAAAACTCATGCAAACGGACATTTTATCTGGACATTTTATCATAACTTGGTTGCCGTTTTGGGCCGAATCAGTGACTCATGCACATCAGCTCAAAACCAGGCCATTTTCGTGGGTCTATCACTAGGTGGCAGTCTCGCCAGGTCTCGCTGATCACGTCCTTTACTGTCTATGATCACTTCCCGGAAAGTTTACAGGCAACACTTCATATTTCATGAAAGACGTTATATCTCCATTTCTAGAAAAAAAACAGCGATTTTGATGAAAACTAGCCACTGTTTAGCTTGGGATTTCTCAGGAACAGAGGCGTGTAGCAATACACGGTTTGCACCCACCGAGAGCTTAAAGTGTCACCTTTTAAACGAGCCATTGTATGTGTTCATAGCTATAACACAGAATATGCTGTGGCTGTACAAAAATCATCAACAATGGTCTAGATTGCTGGCACTCTAGGACAAAGCTTCCGAAAACAGCTTGGCATTCAATGAGTTAAATGCAATTTAGGTATAGGTTTTACTCATTATAATACCCAAGGAGGCACTACAATCTCAGTGAAATTCTATCTAATAAAGGTGCATGTACATGTATAACCATGGTTTTGTTACATTCAGGTTTTATTGATGAAATTATGTATACATAGTTTTGGATTACACCATATAAAACCCTATTATTGATATATGCAGTATACCAATGTAATTAACTAGATATAACATTGTGTTTAATATATCTTCACCATTTGGCACACTCAAAATTCAGCTTGTATGTGTTTATATACAATGTTATACATTGAAAGAATAAATACATATACTCATCAATCAGAGTGGCATCAAAATAGCAATTTGTGATCATGTGCCTGACCACACCTCATTTTTTCACTGACACGGCCATGGGTGCAAATACATTTGCTATTCAGACAATGTGCGCACCTGGTGGGATAATTATAACTGCCTAGGCCACAAACAAGCAAAGAAAGTTACATTGTGCCCTGCACATTGCCCACAGTCAGACAGATAGGGCCCTAAGGGCTGAGCTACACCAGGCACGATACTGAAGCATTCTGTTGGCGTTGCGTCTGCTGCAACAATTAGCTGCCACTATAATCAATGAAAGTAGCTACACCAGACGTGATAACGGCGCGTACATTAAAAAAAATAGACCAGTCTTCTAAAATGCGCCTGGTGTAGCTTCCCTGTAAGTTTCTTCAGACATACAAATCAGATGAAGAGATCATCCTTCATGTCTCTTCAAGTGTCCCGAGGCTAATTCTCTCCTCACTCAAATGTTAGTGCCTGGTCCTAATAACGTGGTGAAAGGTTAAAACTGCGGCTCTCATTTGAGCTATTGTGATCAGTTCTGGATTTAGATGTCTGTCACTCCTCCTGTTGTGGCTCTTCCTCTTGCAGCACTCTGGCGTCCAACACTGTACAGCGACGGCATGCCAAAGATAGCCATGTCTTAGGAAGAGGTCAATGATGGAATTTCATGATCAATTATACTAAACCAAAATATAAATGCAAAATGCAACTACTGACAGTGTATAGGAAACTAGTTAATATGTTGATGTAAACTGCAGATGCAGCATGATCACGACCACAGATATAATGTTTTAATAGAATATTCGGATGAGGAAATTACAGGATGTTTAGCTTCAGCTCATCTCATGTTGGGTCAGTGTCCTGGATTAAGCCTAGGCTACTCCAAGATAGAGAACTTTTCAGACCTAGACTAGGTTTAGTCCATGTACAGGGAACTGGTATGTGGTGTGTAGAATGTTGATGTTTTTTTACAAACATTTTCTGCTCAGTAAAGTCATGATCTACTGTCAATAAATTCCAACAGCATTTACTGAGCAGCAGTACATTTTACTGCATAGACATTTTACTTTAAACATATTTAGTGTGAGAGGATCAAATCAGTTTCATTTAGTTCTTCACAAATATTTCTCTTTCACAGAGGCTTGAGCTTCACACAGACTGAGAAGTGATTGCAATTAATTTACAACATAATACAGAATAGACAATAAAAGTCTAAACAGACAAACACATGGAGCATTTAAAACACAAATATCCTCCAGCAATACTAATGAATTGGTCATCTACCTAACCTTTGCATACTGTATGACATCACCATTCCCACGGCTACAAGGAGAGGATACTGAATGAGGTGCTGTCTCTGTCTCTCTCTCTCCCCTGCCAAAGTGGCCTGTAGACGCTGAACATTCTGTTTCAGTGTTTCTGTCTCTCTTTCCTTTCTCTCTGTCCACTCTGTCTTTCTTTTAGTTTCCTCTTTCTGCCTATTCAACTCTGCCTCCATCTTTCTCTGTTGTTCAGCCAGGATGACCTTTATGAGGTTTCTCTCTGATTCAGCCCTGGTCTTGCTCTCATAGTTCTCTCTCATCTCCCATATCTCGTCTCTATGTCTCTCTTCCATCTCTTTCCTCTCTTTATCTCTCTCCTCTCGTATCCTTTCCAAATTTCTCTCCATCTCTCGTTTCTTTTGCTCATCTCTCTCTGCGTTCATCTTCCTCTCTAGTTCTTCTATTTTCTCGTGCAATTTTGATATTTCTTTTTGCTTGATCTCTTCCTCCATCTTTTTCAGGAATTCCATGCCACTTCTGTCAAGCAGAGCTCTTGACATCTCCTCCTCTCTATGTCTCTCTGCCTCCTGGTAGATCTCACTGCTGTAGAATCTCTCTTTGTTTCTTGACATCTCCTCTATCTTTTCTAGAAGTTGTGTTATGTTTATGTAATCAGGCCTGTCTTTGACATTGAGAAGGTGATACCTGTTCCCACATTTCTCTACCAGCTGCTGAAGCTCCCGGCTCCCTTTCTGGAGCAACTCCTCCATACCCATCTCTCTCAACCCCTTAGTATTGGTGAAGAGGATCAGTGTGTGTCTCCAACAGCCCTCCCCAAAAATATCCTCCATTTTCTCTAGCATTTCTCTCGCTGCCCTTTCAGACAGCTCCTCTGGAATCACCAGGAGGAAAGCATGAGGTCCCGGAGCAGACAGTTGAACACAAAGCTTCACATCCTGTCTCATGTCCTTCTCAGAGAGTCCACTGCAGAACCAGTCTGCAGTTTCCACCAGGGTCACCCATCTCCCAGCCACCTTCCCCCGTCTGCACTCACTGTGCTGGGTCTCTGTGGATGTGTGTGTACCCAGGATGGTGTTTGCTGCTGCCTTCTGCCCAGCTGCACTCCCCCCGATCAGCACCAGTCTCAACTCAGACCCAGCAGAAGACTGTAGAGGTTCTGGATCAGGACAGTTCTCTGCCACTGCAAACAAAGTACAGTCAGACACCGACACAGACAATTACATTTTAACAATCAAACTACACTATATAGCTGAGCTGAGAGCTGTTGACTTACAGGATGGAGGCCTGTTAATGCTTTTTCTTCTCTTTCTCCTGAGAGGAGGACTAGGATCTGAGAGCCCAACACACAAAATGTCTGGATTAGAAATGTATGTTTATATATACAGCATAAGGTATTTAAACGTATAAGGTATTTTTCCCCAAACTGGATTGTGAGTTATTATTCCACTGCTTGGTTGAATTTCCCATTGTCCTACGTAATTTAGAACGACCATTAACCGTATGTTATCTGCACACCTATGAAGTAGATCCATTGTTTGGCCGTATCACACTTGTATATTAATTCGCCAAACTCGTTGTGAATTTAAATGAACTGTCACGTTGCATCCGAGCTGTAAAATGCAGACGTTCAGAACATTGCAACATTGTAGCATATGACGGAGGTGGCTTTTAGCTAGATGGATGACAGCAGGCTAAGTAAAATAGCGATGTTTCAAAGCTAAAGTTCATCGGAATCTTGGGATACGCCGCTTGACAACGGGAGAGATAGAACTAACGACTGGCCTTTGGCCGTAGCAACCATCCATTTAGAACTAGTAACGGCAGTTTGTCCTGCAAGTTGAGAAATTAGTTGATATGTGTCGGAAGAAATTAGTTCTACAAACAAGACAGTTTTAGCGATTAAAACGTTTAAATTGTAACAGAAAATGAACACAACGCAAGTGGCAACAGTGGAATAAGTGGGATAATGGACTCCGTGGTCTGTTCACAGAAGTTAATGCACTTACTTCCGCTTCGCGTCGGGGCCGTTTTACAACCTCGACCGTGCATTAACTTCTGTGAACAGACCACCGTGTCGTCCATTATCCCTTACTTATTTTTATTCACAGAAATGTTTATGGTATGATGTGATGATATCTACATCCAAGTGTACCAAGGAAAGAAAATCTAAGAAAATATCTCACTACCACTCTAGTTGCTCTTACACCACAGACAAAACATGTATTACATTCCCCTATGGTGTTACAGAAAAGAGAAAAACAGGTTCACTTTTCATTCAATCTCAAGTCTAAAAACAACCTTGGTGTTTGAGGGTGAGGAACCACTTTTCCCAATAAAGTGTATTTAACTAGCCTAACTTAAAGCACCCAACCTCACGCACCCACATCTCATTTATGTCTTACACTCTTTCTGCTATGGAATATTAAGAGAAATGGCAGTGATGAAATGTATACATAAAAGGTGAGATCCAATACAATCTGTGGGTATACACAATTAAAATGAAGGTCTTATCTGATCCTCACCTTCTTGATGTCGGTCATGTCCTTCCTGCTGTTTTTCTCTCTCCAGCTGTTGGTTTTTCTCCTCCAGCTCCCCCTCCTTTTCCTGCAGTTGGGTTTTCAGGTCCTGTACTTCAGTTTTATTGGTCTCCACCTCTCTGGTCATCTTCTCCAGTAGTCCCTCTCTCTCCATCTCTCGTTTAGTCATATTCATTAGTTCTGTCTCTTTTTGCTGGAGGAGTTTATTTCCCTCCTCTAGTTTCTGGGTAATCTCTTTTATCTTTTCCTCCAGGTGTTCTGTTATCTTCTCTAACTCTTTGTTCTTCTCCTCTAGGAGTTGTTTCATTTTCTCCATCTCTTCCTTCGTCAACTCTAGTTGCTGTTTTGTCTGATCCATCTCTTTGCTCTTCAGTTCTATGTGTTGCTTTGTCTTCTCCATCTCTTTGTTCTTGTCCTCCAGTATCTTGTCCATCTCCTGTAGTTGTCTGTTCCTTTCCTGCAGTTCCATTTCCAGTGACTGCACCTGGCTTTTATTGGTCTCCACCTCTCTGGTCATCTTCTCCAGTAGTCCCTCTCTCTCCATCTCTCGTTTAGTCATGGTCATTAGTTCTGTCTCTTTTTGCTGGAGGAGTTTATTTCCCTCCTCTAGTTTCTGGTTCATCTTCTCCACCTGTTTTATCTTCTCCTCCAGTTGTTCTGTTATCTTCTCTATAACTTTGGTCTTCTGCTCTAATTGTTCTGTCATCTTCTCCAACTTTTCCTTCATCCCCTCCAGTTCCTGTGTTGTCTTTACCATCTCATCCTCTAGCTTCTTCATCTCTCCATCTTTAATCTGCATCTCCTTTGCCTCCTTGTCCCTCTTCCCTGGTTGTGTGGATTCCTCCATGAACTCAGTCTGCAAAGCAGGGGAAACTGGGAAGAGACATATTGTTATATTTTAGTTTTGTGCTGTTGACTATTTTATGAGAAGACCATGTCATTATCTGTTATAAGTACAGTGTATAGTCCATTTGCATAACTAAATAATAGTGTTTTATATTTTGTCTTATTTAGATGAAGGGTTATTCAGCCTGGCAGTAAGTGACTATAAATAAAAACCCACAGTATTCTGTTTATGCAATAAAACACTACTAAAAGTCATCAAAGCCCATACATGACATTGGCAGTATAGTTTAATTAATTAAACCAAATGACAAAAACTGAATAAAGTACTGTGTAGGTAAGTGGTTTAGTTGTCCTACAACTGGAACACTGCTGATTTGCATCCCATTATAGTGTACTTGAGATTCCTCAATGTGCCCACAATGAGCATGTTTTCTGTATTGTCAGGAGCTGGGCTTAATCTGTGATGAACTGTTGTCCTCTCAACCAATTATTTGTAGTCCTCATTTACCAGTCATCAGATCTCAACCAATCACTGGACTACTTTTTGCACCTTCACCACGACACTCACTCTCTTGAGCACCGCATGCATACCTACAGGACGACTGTTGGACTACTTTTTGCACCTTCACCATGACACTCACTCTCTTGAGCACCGCATGCACACATACCTACAGGACGACTGTTGGACTACTTTTTGCACCTTCACCATGACACTCACTCTCTTGAGCACCTCACCATGCACACAGAACTACAGGCCCAGTCCCGGCCCTGTCACTGCAAGCGTCTCATGCTTGATCACCCTCAATAACACTGTGGAATGTTTTATTTAATTTATATAGTATATTTAGTATTTAGTTTAATTTAGTTAATGTAGTCTTATCTCCTACTGTCTCTATTGTACAGTGGAGTTTGGTTATATGTATACACTTATACTTACTCACACTCACACTCACACTCACCCAGAGACTGGACAGATTCCTCCATTTTCCTCCTCTCTTCAGCATGTATCTCAGGTACAACTGTAATATCAGAGTGGGGAGATGAGCTTTTGTGAAGCAGGTCGACAGACATGAACACATCTGAAGCACGATTCACAAGTGTCCATATTATCATTCTCACTCCCTCTAGTACTTACCAAATTCCAGGCCTAAATGAACAAAAAGCAACGATTTAGGATTAGGATTTCAGGAATTTCAAGATTAGAAACTATTCAAAGAATAAAAACAAAACTGACAAAAATGTAAGTGAAGTGAAAATGGGAACAAAACCAATTTCACTTGTTCCAGAGTGAAAACATCATTTTAAATCTTAGATAAATGGATAATAATGGTACTTATGCCAATTCTTTTTCCTTTAAATTATATTCAAAAGGCCGTTATTATAAACACCTAGATTCTAGGATGTGTAATTTCATCTTTTGAAAAAGACACCCTTTCTTTATCAGAGTCAATTCCATGCTACTTGTATCAAATAAACTCAGAGGCTTGATGACTATGACTATTTATGACTCAAAAATCCCAAACAAACCAACTCCTTTCTGGTACTTACCTATTTGCCGAACTAAAGAAATCAGAAGCAGAGAAGAAATAAGTAATGGGGCCCAATAGAGACAAAGTCACACAAAATGCATCATCAATCACACCATGAATTAATTTAACGGTAACACTTTACTTGACGGGTGAGTTCATAACACATTCATAGCAGCTGTCATAAACTGCACATAAAGCATTCATGACTGTTTCATGAGACATGTGAAAAAGTGAAAAAGACTTGCACACTGCCTTTGAACGACTCAACTTTTAATAGAAAAAAGACACAACGTTTCGATCTTACGATCTTCTTCAGGCATCTTAATGAATAGAAAAGCACTGCCCGTATAAAAGCAAATGTAATCTACATGATTAAATGTCCTTGTGGATTGGCATACATAGGCAAAACAACACGTTGTCTGAAAACTCTAATTTCTGAACACAGAAGTAGTATACGCACAAATGATATAAAAAATCCTGTAGCTGTACATTTTAATTCTGTGAAACATAATCTATCCACACTGCGATATTTTAGAATTGAACATGTAAAAGCCCCTAGAAGGGGAGGGGACATTAATAACATCCTTTTGAGAAGAGACACATTTTATATCTTTTCTCTCAACACCTTATCACCTAAGCGCCTTAATCTAGATTTTGACCTAAAACCTTTTTTGTAATTCTTTTTGTCTTCTTTGTATTTACTTTGCATTTGTATACATTTGTTGTCTTTGTTTTTGATTGTAATGCCTAGTCTATTGGTGTTCAGAGGCGGGAATCTATTATTATCAACTTCACCTGTAGGTGTACTCTGTATGCCAATGTTGGTGTTGCCCTGCCCTCAAATGGGCGTACTCATGCCAATTGCTTAATAGCCTAATATACCTGATTGACCTCACTTGTCCTAATTATCTGTACAGGCCATTTTGTGCTTTTATACGGGCAGTGCTTTTCTATTCATTAAGATGCCTGAAGAAGATCGTAAGATCGAAACGTTGTGTCTTTTTTCTATTAAAAGTTGACTTGTCAAAATGAAAGTCCATCAATTGCAAAGCAGCATTGCCGTTTTTATAAATATTTCATGAATATCTTATGTCTACATGGGATGTCACTTTACTAGACAAGTTGTGAAGTATTTGTAATCACTTTGTCAAGTTGTCAATCAAGTTGTCGTTGTTCTGTCTTCTGTGTGTGTGTGCACGCACTACTCCAGATTGTCAGGAACTCATCGCCCCCCCCAACCCTCCAGAGAAACCCAAACAAATGAGCTCCACTTTAGTACTTACGTAATCGGCGATCTAAAAAAAGCAGAGACAAGATCATTAGTCAGATTAGAATGGTTTTCACGTTACATTAATACATCTGCCATATATCTGCATCTAAACATAAATAAAATGTGCCCATATTGTAAATAAGTTTTATACAGCTATTATGTCCGCCGGTCATTATCGGAAAATAAGTCCTGACAGGACCCCAATGCAGGACCCCAGACCGCTACGGAAAATACATTATCCCACGTATTGTACGGCTACTCGCAAAAACAAGAAAAATAACTTGACACAATGTATCTTTTAAAATTATTTTGTTACTGTTTTGTGGCTTCCGCTGCCAAAATAAATAGTTCCCCACACAAATAGAACTTGACAGTTTCAGGTGTTGCTAGCAACGTGTTACTTGCTGAATTTCACCTACAATGAAACCCCATTGCAATAAGCGAAATGACTACTTGCAGAAAGATATGAACGACGTGTATCAAAAGCACAAAACCTTTTGCAAGTGACAGCAGCGGTCATTATCTACTTTGCAGTGGTCATTATCTACTTTGCAGCGGTCATTATCTACTTTGCAGCGGTCATTATATAGTTGTAACAGACCTCCGAATGTTGGGAAGGCCCTAACATGTGAATAGAACTTTCTGCTGCACTCTGAAAAGCTGTGTAATAATATATTTTAATATTATAATATAAAACATATTTTTCTTCCTCTATTTTCCTGTTCAATGCTGAAGTTACAAGCTTGTGAAACTGAAGATACATGTACAAGATTATACATTTTGGTCCTTGTTTCACAGCCTCTCTGAAGAGACTATTAGCACATAGCTTACTGACTAGCCAGCCAGACAGACAATTAGTAGACCTACAGTGCCCACAGCCAGCGACCGATTTATCAAAGCCCATATCGCTCTAGCATCAGAGCAGAGCAGTACCCAGGTTGCTGAGCCCCTTACAGGAGGAATAACCGCCTAAAATCAGCCCTTTCAGCTGTTCTGTTTTCACTGCACAGCCTACAGGATATCAACATTAAAACATAGATTTTGAGGGTGGGTAGTAACACACTACTTGAAACACACATAAAAAGTTGTCTCAAGCTACAAATACTCTTCTAATTCATTTTTAAAACTGTACTGTGTCATTGTGTCATTATACAATTACGTTTATGAGCCAGTAATCATCTTTATATGAAACTACATGTTGAATACACCTTCGCTACCACAAATTTACTCTAGATTGGCAGGGAGAGAGAGCAATAAGCACCTCAAACAGATACAGAGCTGCACAGGAAAGCATCACACAGGAAAGTAGGAAGGGCGTACATTTGCGTTCATTTGCAAATTATATCACTCATGAACATATTTCAACATGTAAATCATACAGTATGTCTGCGCACAATGTTTTTCACACATGCACAACATATTTCTGCTAGTCCAAAATGTCTTCAAAACGTTATGTGAACATCTCAAAATATGAATGGCCCTGCAATTTCTGCATTCATATGTCAAAAATCTATGGTTCTACTTAATATGAATGACAACTTCCACACGTGACAATATAATGATAATGACACAAAGAACTATTGTTGGAGATCACTTTCAGAGGGATTTTGAGAAAGATAAAAAGCTGACAGCCAATCAGATCCCAACACATTTCAGACTTCACATTCATCAACACAAGGAGAGACTTTCCTTGTCGTTGGTCAGTGTGGTCTCTTTCACCGTTACAGTATAGTTAGTTTTCGTTGCTGGTGTGAACGTCCCTTAAGTGTGTTGTGCATTGTCAGCTGGGCTGATATCAGAGAAACAGGAGACTTACCTCTAACCCACAGCCCGACTCTTCCTTCTTCTCTTCCTCCATTGATGACCTGGCATGTGTACACTTCTTCATCCATTCTTCTGCCCTCTTGCAGTCTCAGGGACACGTCTCCTATCTGCAGCTTCTGAGTGTCCACACTCACTCTGCCCTCATAACCCTCCCGTACTGTTATGTCACCATTCTTATATAGGTAAATACACTCTGTTTTCTTGAACCACCTGATCTCCATGGCAACAGCACTGGTTGCAGGAGAGAGGTAACAGCGCAGAGTGACATCCTGGCCAGGAGAAAACTCCTCAATATCATGATGCTTGACCAGTTTAAAATCTGTTGGCGAACAAAGAGCTGTGTTAATGACTTTCTCAAACATACACTCTATCTATCTCTCTCTCTCTCTCGCTCTCTAACACAAACACACACACACACACACACACCAAGATGAGATACACACTGTATAAATGAAAAATAAAATTGCTAGTTGTAACTGTAGTGAACTGTCTGTTGTGAGCTACTTGAACTCACTTTCAGAAGTTTCTGATGGACAGTTCATCTTTATAAATTTGATTTGATTTTGAGTTGATTTTATTTTGAAGTTGTAGTTGGCACCCAGTTAGAGTGCCTTTTTTTCTGCCAAATAAGATTTGTAAATAAATATAATTCAAATAATCAGAAATACATGGTAAACTAGAAAGAAAAAAATGCTATCTCAACTTGTTTTGTAATGCCATCTTCCCTATAAAGAAAATAAAGGTTGACATAACTCAGATTTTCTCGGCAACGTGATGCATTTGGTTTTTTGAGTTTTCCTTACTTTACAAAGATTTTTGAGTTCTGCCAACTCAAGTTTTTGGGGAGTGTCAATTAGAAATTTGGAGTTCTACCAACAATTGTAAGTTATGGTCAGTATGTCTTACCTTTTTCTGTGCCTCCAGCTGCCATTTTGTGCTCCTGAAACAGACAGATCACTGTGGCTCTCAAATATCAATCAATCTTCAATTCTACCCTTGTTTTCTGTGGTACATTGGTTCTCAGAAGGATTATGACATAGTTAATTAATTACTGTATATTAGGTCTTTCATATACTGTATGTATACTTCTATTAGACATCCTGCAGTAACTTTGACCTCCAAGAAGATAATCATTAACCAAACATCTTCAATCTACTGTACTTCCCTCCCCCACCTCTGTCTAGCTTTCGTTCCTTTCCTGCCCCTATTTCAATCTGACTTTACTGCACCTCTTTTTTTTGACTCTACATACATCATTTATATATATATATATATATGGTCTTACCTCAGTCTAGTGGTTCAGCGAAGTTGTGTTTCTTCTGATTCTTCTGAATCTCAACAAGGCAAAAACACGGCAAACAGGCGCTGCATCTTGCCTACTAAACACTCTTGTGGTAGATAGCTAGGCTTAACACAAACTGTGACTGAGTGTTTCACCGCAAACCGAAGAGCTCCTCCTCAGAGAGAGACGGAGGCCATTTTTTCTCCCAGAAAGAGTCTCGTTTGGAGTCGCTGATCTACTGAATTCACTTCCTTTCTCTGCAGCGCAATCGTGATGGCTGAGTCCCTGGATCAGTCCCTGGATCCCCTTATCAGTCCTATCCTAATCAGTCCTTTCCCCTTAGTCCTCACCAGTTGTTACTATTATTACTAGTTTAGCTCAGGTTGATCAACCAAAACAGCACAAATTCTTTACATACAAACAGATCCAACAGAACCGCACATTGAAGTCAGTCTATGGTAAGCAGACTCTGACCATAGAGGAAGGTTAAGATCAGGTTTATGGTCTTTCAATAATTAACCTCCTGAAAAGGGGTGTCAGTAGTCACAGAGTGCATCATCAATCACAGTATTTTTCATCACAGACCAGATTTAGATTTAGCAAAGAATGGTAATATTCATCAATACTATTTGTATGTTAAACTTTTCAGAACAGAGCCTCATAACACACTTGTGACCCGGCCGAGGCTGATCCCCTACTGGCACTCATTCAGCTCAATGCAGTCTGGGTGATACGTGATGGAATGTTCAGCTGCCTCTCCAGGACAACTGCTGTGACCCAGTCTCAAGCAAACCACCACAACATGCCCCGTGTTTCATCGTCCTGGCTGCGGTGTGGATACCTGTGCTGTTGCTGAGCCCCTTGTTTTTTGCATGAGCTACGGTCTTCAGGACATGATCGTGCCACCAGCAATAGCTTCCCTCCCTCACCCCAAAGGGGGCATGCATGTGAACAGGTTGGATGGGTTGGTAAGGACATCATAAACACCCAGGATCAAGAAGACTTTCTAATGAGGAGACACAGCACTCAAAACATTTCCCATAGAAATGCATGGGGTTAGTTTGTAACGCAATAGGGCAGTTGTCTACACACATCCCGTCCCTTCCGCGGCAAAGAAGTCAATCACGTGGTGTGTTGTGAATACATTGTGCCTTGCGCACGAGCATGTCTGTCGAAGTTGATGCCCGATAAGTGCACAAAAAGCGTTGTAATATGGCCGCCGAGTGGAGAGACTTGTCTAAAAGGACTTTGCTTAATCCTCTTGGGGTTCCAGTCAGGTGTCCTGCCAGGTGATCCTCCTACTCCAGTGGCTGTTTCCACTTCACCCAACACTATGTTGTCCTACTATCTCCTCCTAGCTCACTGTTCCTCCTCCCGTGGTTGTTAAGAATGTACAATGTCCATGCCAATATTTGCATGTGTCAAGACTAAACCTAGCCTGGGAATATCCATATGAACCTTTGGCAAATTTGGGATTTGCTCTGCAGGTCAAGAGGCCATTGAAGCCCATTTCCAATGTCCCTAAAACACAGGCACACAAATACAATCGCTACTCCGGAATGGATGTGTATTTCTTTGGAATTGAGAAAACAACTGCATTTATAACCTTCATTTACAAGAATGCTGCACTTCTGAAACAATTTGGTTTAATGCACCAATTTAATTTTACTGCTAGTTACGACCCTGCTGGAAGTCATAAGTCAATGAACCTTTTCCAGACCCACTCTCAATTATAATTGAAAAGGTCTACATGCTAACCAGGCTAGACTAAACCCTTATACAGTATGTTATCATATTCAACACAGTTGTCTTTATCGGAATGTCAGACTGACTTTCCAATAAAGAACAACGTGAAACAAATCTAATTTTTAAAGAAAAAATGAAAAACATAAGGCTATGAGATATATTGATACAGACGATATTGCTCTCAAAGTGCCAACTCCGTAAAGCACAATATAATGTTATGAGAAAATGTCTGCATGGAACTGGCATTTTGTTCTCCTTTTTGAATAACCTTTTATCATGTGCAACAAGTCAATGATCACATGTCTTTGACAATTTCATTTTCAGGTCTATGGCTTTGGCTGTCTTTTTGCACTGGCACTTCTGTGGATGATATGTTCACCTATTCCTTGTCTGCGTAAACCTTTTTACAAACTAAAGTATGCAAAGTATGCCCGGATGCAGACACATGCATTTCTTAAAGAGCAATTGCGTGAAAACGCAAAAAAAGCAAGCACACACAATATGTGAAGGTCCATTAAAAGAAATCTTTCAACAAGGATCAAATGATGATCAAATGTGGATCAAAACCAACATTTCACCTCAACTGTCTCCGAACCCCCATCAAATACACCAGATTGTCCCCACACTGACATGCACGAATAAAAATGACAACCATTCTGCTCTTATATGATTGTTGCTAAGTTTGTGCCAAATAAATAATAGCATCTGTAACACTTTGAGATGTGTTTGAAATGTGAAATATCTAAACAATTGAAGCAGCTAGGCATTTTCAAGTAACCTGGCTTTGAAATAACAGCACATTTCTGTCTCCAACACTGCAAAATGACATCCCACTTTGTATTAGAAATAAATGTTGAAATCCATAACCATTATTAACATGGTAGCCTAATTACAAGACATTGTAAAATCAGACTTACCAATGATGCCAGCCCTTGGCCTGCACTTATTCGTGGCAGCGCTTGTACTAGCCTACTAGCCACAACAGCAGGCTGACGTCTTTACATTTGTTAATTTTGGTGTCTTTTTTTAGCAGCTCTGAAGCTTTCTCTTGTTTTTCTAAATGTTCATGCCTCCTATGGCTACACATTTGGCAGGTACTGTGAGAACGACAACAACACTAAACTTGACACTACAATATGAGGACCCCTAGTGGTCGAGACCCTGGGCTGCAGCCCATATAGCCCAGTGGCCCTGACGAGTACATGTGCAAACACAGGTCACTTCAGGACAGAAATGCAGAGGAGTAAGATAGACTAGGGGTGCGAGTTTGACAGTGTTTTTTGCAGACAGCGCATGCGGACTGTGGCCACAGGGAAGACAGATGCACAAAGTGGGCTGAATAAGGCCGAAGTTAATTAATAAAAGATAGATAGATAGATACAGTGGATCAGAATTTAACACTGGTTGCATATGATTGATTTATTCAATATCACTTCACTGGAGAGGTGTCGCCCATTTTAGAGTCCCCGCCTTGACGTAGCTTCCCGCTACCTATATCACCACCGAACTGGGGCCAAGACAGAGAGAGTGGTCTTGAATGATTTGGATGTATGCCACAACAATGCATGCATAAATATTATATTATTTATTAGATGATTTAGGTATAGATTGAGAAGGAGAAATTACATGGAATTACATTATGTGTGTTTTTTTTAAATAGAGGCTACAATCTCTCTGACATGGTGAGATGGCAGTGTTATAGGGTTAGGGTTAGGGTTATAGGGTTAGGGTTATAGGGGAGCCCTCTCTTTATTTGTCATACTCCTACTTGACATAGCAATTAAAATTTTACATGAGCAGTAAAATCTGCATGCTGCTCTTTCTTGACATAGTGGGGATTCGTCTTATAACCACTAGGGGGCGCACATGACCAAAAGTGTAAGTGTCAAAGTGGTAAAACCTCCAGATGAAATCCATTATAATGAATCCATTAGCTCATGACCTTCCACTATATATATATATATATATATATATATATATATATATATATATATATATATATATATATATAAATAATGCATTGCATTTTGATTATGTATTCTATACCTCCTTTCTAACTTAGTTTAAGTGTTGCATTGCACTGTGTGTGTGTGTGCAGTAGCTAATAAAAGAAGGGCAATAGTCAGAGTTTACAAATTATAGATCAACATTTTCTGCTGGCGCCACTGTCTGCCGGATAACAAGCATCTCTGAACTGACCACATTTCAGCCCTCTAGGTCACTTGATATGACTTGATGAGGTCTTGTGAAGCTGTGAGCAAAGGTAGATCAATATAGAATGAAAAATGAGTACTTTAGACCATTATTTGCCAAGATACGCTCATGCGTTTGGTAAAATTCCCTATGGAAACTCACCATAGGACTTTTGATTACTCAAAATGCATACTGACAAAGCCTTACTGTGTTGCAACCTCTTGGTGTAGAAGCATAATCCTGGTCTCAAATTAAAGGTAACACGGAGGTTTTTGTAGACTATTTTGGATTGTATGTCAGATGTTCTGATATAGAATGACTACACAAAATATGGAATAATGATTCCTATGAATATTTCAATACCCAATAGAGTACTAAAGTGTGACATCATGTTTCCCTTTTTTTTGGACTGAATTGTAGTTTGTCATATGACTGACTTCATTTCAGTTCCTCCCTCAGTGCCAGCTCATACCAGCTCAGACTTTCCATCATGTCAGGTTTCCCTGCGGTTAGTTTGTCTTGTAGCAACAGCACACATACGAAGGGGAAGTGCATTCACTGATGCTATGCCATGCATTATTACTTTGGAGCGCATATGGGGTCCCAGTAGACTAACGCACAGCCTCTCTAAACCGAATTCGCACAACCCTCAGTCACCATGGCACACCAGCTCCTGCCAGTGCCACCCCTGAAGAAGATGGGGTCACCGGCCGCCACAGCGCTTGCCCTCGTTGTCCTGTTCCTATTTCTCGAGCTTTTGTTTACGTTTGTTTTCTTGTGTCCCTGTGATCCAAACTATGGCAGACATGTTTGTTTCTGCATTCTGTACATGCTGCTCCCTGCATGCATCTTATTTTACGCCTGCCTCTTGATGGACAACAAGCGTATGGAGATCTGCGGCTGGACCAGAGAGGATTTCCCCCGGCCCTCCACCAAGTGCTGCACTGTGTTTCTGAGGGCGCTGTCCATAGGCCTGGTTTGGGTAATAATAGCTCTCGTCAATGGAGACTGGTATGTGTGCTTAAGGACACATAGCAATGGTACAGCCGAGGAACAGCTTGCCTGCAAGGATGAGGGAGACATGACAAAACCTGAAAAGTTTGAAGTCAAGTATTACACCAATGTATCTAGGGTAAGTAGCTAAACTGCTATCAATTACTATGTATTTACTGCATGCACTTTCTCTTAATACCAATGTGCATCTAATTCAGTCTGGTCACACACAATTAGGG
This sequence comes from Alosa sapidissima, assembly GCF_018492685.1. Classification (NCBI taxonomy): domain Eukaryota; kingdom Metazoa; phylum Chordata; class Actinopteri; order Clupeiformes; family Clupeidae; genus Alosa; species Alosa sapidissima. The sequence goes on along the minus strand of NC_055958.1, from coordinate 1,772,566 downwards.
TTTTTAGTAAATATGTCATGGAGTCAATAGAATGACATTCACTTGCAACTAATGAAGTATTCACAATTGATAATTGTGACATTTTAAATATTTTTTTTCTCTTTTAGTCTATAGGCTTAGGTTTGATTTTAGTAGTTTTGCTACTGTGGGTTGGAGGATCCTGCCGACGCACGTCATATAGACAACATCTGTTTGACCAGCAACTGGAGGAAGAGGCTGAAGAAATTTTCAGACAACTGATAGCTGATGAAGCAAAACAGAAATCAAGAGAAGGGGCAACGGATATAAGATAATGTGTTATGATTATTGAATGAATTATATTAATGGAGGAGTCAGACATTTTTTAAGCCTATGCAATATGGAACACCAAGACAGTATTATGTAATGTCTTACAAAAAAGGTGGACATTTTCCAGAAATAATCATTAAATAGATAATCAGGAAAGGATGGATAACTTGTCTCAACATAACATTTTTGTAAATGCTTCTGTTTTCCCAACAACAATATAATCAGTCCTGACTTCTGTGTACTGAGATCTTTCTCACCCCAATGGACGAACGTCCAGGAATCAGAGTTACCTAACAGGCTGACAATATAATAACTACATTGCAATGTTTAATTAACTGACCCTGGCTTTTTAGTTTAGCTATGTGGAAAGGTTACATTAGTATGATACTATTGTGCCATAAGGACCAAGACTAGTTGGTCATGATTCTAAAGGACCAAGACTAGTTGGTCATGATTCTAGGTGACATTTACAACTGAGAAAGATTTCCACTGCTCTGCTGGTCATTTGGAGGGCTCATACAGAACACTAGATTAGGAGAAAATTACAAATGGTAATGATTATGAATAACAAATAGGGCCTTATACTGGTGTCCTCAGATTAGATTCAACTCATAGTGTCTATTAAACACATTTTTTCTATTATGAGTCATTTGTTATTTAATCAAACATGTATTCATATTTTATTAAGATTGTTAATATTAGTGTTATTATTGATGTTGATAAGAAAAGCTTGATGGATGTTTACGTCATTTGACTTTGTGCCTATTTAATTTTTATAATGCATGCTGCTACATGGATATTTGCGTGGCAGTGGTATGTGAGAAAGCATACTTCTGTTATTCCCACAGCTGATAAGGAAGCACAAATCTCAGTGGCTACTGAGACAACGGCATGTCTTGTGATCAGTAAGTTGAGCTCAGCCCTGTTGTAGTGAGTGTAGCACAAAAAAGAATAAACTAAAATACTGATTCCTATAGCTTATTAAAAAAATAGCACATCATCTATGACCATTATTGCAAATGTAAGATACAATATTATGTCAAACTGTAATGCTGGGATAAAGGTGGGCCAGAGGAAGTACATGCTCACTGATGGCCTTCTTGGTGTGTGAGCTGGCGCTCACTCAGCTAGCTTGCTAGCTCCCTTATTAGGGTGCACTGCAGAGATAACTAGCGGAGCGGAATTTTACCATTTTAGGAATGTAAGTTTAAGAGTGACTGATATTCTAAATTCCCAAACTGAAACTTGACCTGCACGTTCAGATATTAGACAGTCTTTCAGGTTTTTCTGACTACCAAATTTGACCTGTACCACATGAAATGTACACATAACTGTCAATACCCAGAAATTATGCCCGAAATGGTTACTCAAACTTTTTTGTTTGTTTAGTCTATGCATTATGCCTTAATAACAGTGGAGTTTATGCATTTATGTGGATTCTGAGGACATGTACAATATTTTATTGTTGACAAAATAAAAGACAAAGCAAGTTAACTTCCAGAGACAAACATATACATGAACACCACAAAGAAAACATATAAACAAGCAATAAAACAGAAAGGCAATTCAGGTCGTTGACAAATAGAAGTGCTGATAATCTGATCATACATAATGTGATGCCAAGAACTTACTCTGACATGACCAGACTCAAATGTTGTTACATGACATATGGGACAACACAACACAAATGGGAACATAATGCTAAAAACAAAAATCCCCTTAAGGCAAAGGCCCATTTACCCATCCCAGCCACCGCTACTGTCTGAACACATTCAACTTCAGCATTTTGCCCTGATTTTGTAACAGTTATATCAACCTTTGTCTGTCCCATACAATAGAATAGTGACTCTACAGAAAGCTACATCTTACAGTAAAGGAATAAAAAAGCCATCAATAGTTATTGCCTTGCAGAGTTAAAAAATATCACTATATTGTCAATTAGTGTTGTATGAGGAGTGATTTCCCTTGCATGTGTGTGACATTTTGTGGAAATAAAATAACTGGTTACAATGACTCAAGCCTAGCATACAATCAAGTTTTTTTAACTAGTAGCATTTCTCAACCGTTCAAGTAACTACCATGGTAACTACCCTTGTAGACACAGTTAAGGTCATACATACATGTTGCTTAAACTTGTAGTTTTGACCATAAAATAAATACCTAAAGATTCAGCACAATATCCTGTTTCACTGATATATGGCAGCATAGACCACTTTCTGGCGAGCCAACCAGAGGCACGATAGATTGATTGATAATTGTGTATATTGTGTTGGTTTTCAAGTGGAAGCAATATTAGTAATAGTAATATATTTATATATTTATGACTGCCCACACCCACATGACATTTGTATAGGTTGCTGAACACTTCCAAGTAAATCCAATATGGCCACCTAAAGCCTGGTGCAGTGGCTGCTTTAGCATCTTGCTGGTGCCTAGACACCGAAGATGACCCTGAGGTCAGCAAGGGAGAGCTTGGTAAAGGTGGACCCAGTGCCCGTCAGCACCTTCTGAGCCAGCTCCTTCTTCTTCTCCTGGAGGGAGGAGATCTTGTCCTCCACTGTGCCCTCACAGATGAACCTGTGAGAGGAAAGAGCAGATCAACAAAGCTGAACGCAACAGCACAGCCAGACTCCACCCTACACTACTCGAGTCAACACAGCACTCAATTAGCAACAAAGCTGAACGCAACAGCACAGCCAGACTCCACTCTACACTACTCGAGTCAACACAGCCCTCAATTAGCACTCATCCATGCATACTACTGCAACAGCACAGCCAGACTCCACTCTACACTACTCGAGTCAACACAGCACTCAATTAGCACTCATACATGCATACTACTGGAAGTCATAGAGTAAAGCGTATCCAAAAGCCTTCAGCTTTAGTTGCCTTCTCAAAAAGTTTGCACACTAACCGTGTTCATTTAGACTGAAAGATAGAAGGTCTATGCATTTTGCAAAACATTATAATAATATAATACAAATAACATAACATCAGGTAATCATGCGATGTAGTTCTACACACATTATCTTCCACATGTTACATTTAGGGTCTTCTCACTTGTGAATGGTGACGTCGCGATGTTGGCCCACCCTGTAGATGCGGTCACAGGCCTGGTCCTCTAAGGCAGGGTTCCTACACACACACACACACACACACACACACACACACACACACAATCACTCCACCAAACTCATTTCAAGTTCAACCGTGTTATTAAGAGAAATGTTGAATGGCATACGCATACAGTATATTTTTTTTTCCATTATTTTGTTAAGCATATTATACGTCATGCTTTCAAAACAAACACTGGTGCTCCAAACCTAGACCAAGGTTTATGGTATTTCAAATGATATTATCCATTTAAAGCTTGTTATGGTGATCAGTAAGGGAAGATATGGGGTTGCTCACCAGTGCATATCGATGAGAAAGAGATGATTCCCACCAACCAGGTTAAGGCCTACCCCACCAGCACATAGGGACACCAGCATCACCTGATAGAGACAGTGCGCGCACGCACACGCACGCACGCACGCACGCACGCACACACACACACACACACACACCTTGATTTGAGTTGAAAGCACCTGATTGCAAAGTGTGTGTTTTTGTGTTGCCATGTTTTCCAGGACAGCATTTGTGGATCACTAAATACAAATTACGGTGTGTGTGTGTGTGTGTGTATTCCCAATATGAAACAGCAGTGTGCGGACACACCTGTGGTCCCTTGGGGTTGGTGTTAAACTCCTCCACCAGGTCCATGCGATGTTTAATGTTGACTGTTCCGTCGATCACACCGAACGTCAGCCCCATGCTCTTCAGGTGCACCGCAACGATGCGCAGCATGCTAGTCCACTGAGACACTATCACACTAACACACACAACACCACGCAATGACCAGTTTACCCACACACACACACACACAACGCAATTATCATTTTACCCACACACACACACACACACACAACGCAATTATCATTTTACCCACACACACACACACACACACACACACACACACACTAACATACACAACACCACGCAATTATCATTTTACCCACACAGGAAAATTTGCATGCATATTAAAATTGTGTTTTCATAGCTAAAATTGTACCTGATTTAATTCTACCTATGTAAATATAGCGAATGCAAACAAGTCTGCACCTTTTCTGATCTTTCCTCCTGATCTCCTTGAGTTCAGTGAGGACAGCAGAGAGCTGAGGGAGGGAAGCAGAAAGTAAACTACAACAACACACATGACGCTGAAAAGGCATCAATGTGTTCAGGCACAGGCAGTGATGGGCTGTGTTAGGTTACAGCTTTTTCAGACAATGGGTGTTCAATACAGCATTCTCCAAGTGGGCGAACAAAGCTTAAGGGTTGCAAACCTCCATCCTGTGCAAGTGGGAAATTCTGATATTTAAAGTACCTTTATTGAACCAACAGTTTCACATTATCAGCAACTTGGAAAAAGGCATAACTACTCCAGTTCAACCAAGGCCTTAAGCATATGGATCCGATTCCCACTTCTTACATTAACCCTAATGGGGAACCTACAAGACTGGACAGGGTTGTGTCGTCATGGGAACATGACGTGGTAAGATCGGGGGGTCACCTTGGTGCTCCCGCGGGTGTCCTCGAAGAGCTCGGAGCGGAATCGGGAGCCGTTGAGGCAGACGGTGTCCTTGAGGTCGGCGCTGGGGTCAGGCGGCTCGCCGCCGAGGGACAGGGCATTCAGCTGCTCCTCCAAGGACAGGGTGACGCCGTCGCCCTGCAGCTCTGATTGGTCCAGAGTCTATAGGAGGAGGGGCATCCAGAGAGAGAGAGAGATTGTGTGCGTGTGTGTGTATTTGTGTGTTAGGATGAGGGGAGAGAGAGAGAGAGAGAGAGAGAGAGAGAGAGAGAGAGAGAGAGAGAGAGAGAGAGAGAGAGAGAGAGAGATTGTGTGTGTGTGTGTGTGTGTATGTGTATATATACATGTTGTGTGTGTGTGTACATTTGTGCATAGGTTTGATTTAATGTTAGCACAATGTGTTATAACATAGTGTATGTGTGAGTATGTGAGATACATAGGTAGATAGAGGGAAATGTTCAGCATCCATAACACAACAAACACAGATCTCACAGAGTTAATTCTAATAATTAACACAAAACTTTGTGAAGTGATGGGCTGACCATGTGATGCAATGGCCATGACAAGGTGCTATGGTAGTGTGTGCAATAGTGGTAGTGCAAAAGTGAACAGTGCAGGGAGTGAACAGTGAATATGATACTATGACTACTATGACTACTATGACTATGACTATGACTACTATGACTACTATGACTATGACTATGAAAAGACAACAATGTAAACATAAAAGAATTGCTTGACAAACAAGAAAACAAAATAATATATTTTAATCACAATATATTACAGGGAATAGGTTCTAAGATGTAGATGTAGATGTTGTGACCACAGTCCAGATTGTGTAGGAGGGCAAATATAGCCTGTAAGAAAGTCAGGTGTACAGCAGACACCTGATCCAAGTGCTATAAAGGTAGAGGGGCCGAGAGAGGCTCATGCTGAACAGTCCATTTCTCCCCTCCTCTTTTGTGTGGTGTTGAAGAGTTGGATGGGCCTGAGGACAAAGGACCTCTTCTACCGGTCTGTTGAGCATGACAGTGACCGAAGTCTGCCATGTGACAGAAGTCTGGATGTGGTCACAACAGAAACTAAGTCACATGTCGGGGGCGAGTGTGTGCGTTCACCTTTTTGAGCAGGGACAGGTGGCAGCAGCACTGTCTGAGTCTGAGCAGCAGGGAGAGGATGTGGACGGCACTGGAGGCCTGGGGCTGCTGCTGCTGGGACGAGGATAGCGCCCCCTGCTGGGACACGCCAAACTCATTTGCCACTGCAACACACACACACACAGATGCACGCGCACACGCACACACACAACCAACCAACCAACCAGTGAGGTGGGGCAGGAATAAAACATTTCATACTGAGGTGCAATCAATCCATCAGTGCAGTCTGGAGCTTAAACAGAGGAGGTGAACAGAAGCGCTAGCGCTCTAAAGACCTTTGTCAAAGAGAGGAGGTGAACAGAAGCGCTAGGGCAGGGCTCTAAAGACCAGAAGCGCTAGGGCTCTAAAGAACAGAAGCGCTAGCGCTCTAAAGAACAGAAGCGCTAGCGCTCTAAAGAACAGAAGCGCTAGGGCAGGGCTCTAAAGAACAGAAGCGCTAGGGCTCTAAAGAACAGAAGCGCTAGGGCTCTAAAGAACAGAAGCGCTAGGGCAGGGCTTTACCTTTCTCAAAGGGGTTGCTGCCATCTCCCTTGTGGCCCTCTTTTCCTTCATGTCTCCTCAGGTAGGACTGAAGAGTGGACCTGAGAAAACACACACACACGCGCACACACACACACACACGCACGCACGCACGCACGCACGCACGCACGCACGCACGCACGCACGCACGCACGCACGCACGCACGCACACGCACGCACGCACAGATGCACACACGCACAGACGCACACACTTTTAAATTTGCTTTAGAGGCAAAATTCAAATACATGCTTGATTATCAGCATAATCCTAAAAATCTATAACAGCTTGTACTGTAGTTATACTACACATATACATTTCTCTCTGTGTTTGTGAGTCAGTTGTGCGAAATTAATAGGGTCAGTGAAAGTGAGATGACGTACTTGGATCGGGCGAACACCACGTCGTAAACAGACTGCTCATCCTCAGACAGCTTCACGCGGTGCACCTCACAGCTGCGGTCAGGCAGATCCACCTGGACAGAGCAGAGACACAGGAATCAGCTCAAGAATATAAACACGTGTGTATGTGTGTGTGTGTGTGTGTGTGTGCACACTGTACCTGCTGCTCTATGCTGTGCGTATGTACACTGTACCTGCTCTGTATGTCGGAGTGTGAATGTTTGTGTGTGTGTATAGTATGCAGTGTGTACACACCAGTGGTTTGCCGGTGGAGTCCTGCTGGTCTTTGGTCCGGCGCAGCAGCAGGGCCTGGGTCAGGATGTTGAGCCTCTCCCCACCCCTCTTGGAGCCATTATCTACCTGAGCCTTCCACAGCTTGTACTCGTCAAAGGGAGAACATCTCATGAACCTGACAACACACACACAAACACACTAATCAGACACAACACACACTTAGACAGAGTTACACTCTCTCGCTCAGACAAGGACACAGCATCAGACACACACTACTCTTAATATTACTGCCCAGTCACTTTCAGACATGGAAATGACATCCAAAGCAGTGAAAACCAAATAATAATGCACCTCGAATCTACTTGATGTATCATTTTTAAATTCATTTTGCTATGTGGTTATAACATAAAATCAAAAAGCTTATGGCTAAATTACTGAATAGCAATTCAACAGAATCTGTAGTATCGAGTATAGCCACTGTGTATTAAAATGATAGGATCTGAATGCAATTTAAAATGTACAAATCAGATAACTTTTACTGATCAACTGAATCTCAGACTCTATACAACAGAACAATGTGCAGGGATGGGGATAGCGCCCTCTGCTGGGAGTTAAACTCAGTCATCACTGCAACACACACACACAATGTACATACACACACACACACATACATACTAGGGCTGTCACTTTTGTGAAAAAATCCTGTTCGATTTTTGAGACATAAATGTTCATTGAATCGATTGTAAAATCGATTTTTCATGTCTAAAGACGTTTCCATTTTCAACGCCAAATAAAGGCCAATCCACAAACAACTAACAGGCATTAGGACGAACGTAAAGAGGGCGCTTGTAGACGCAAGCCAGCAATATTTCTGATGATTTATTGGCGTGAAGTTTCGCGCACAATGACAAACAGGAGTGCAACATTCTCGAAAAACAATAAGCCAAGTGGACTGCCATTACAGTGACAAACATTACTGCAGTCTTAAACGTATCTGTGTCTGTGTTTACGATTAGAAATGTCAAACAAATTTCGCCTACTGTACATAGAACTCGATTGCACAGTTTGCATAGCCTACCGCTTTGTTCTTCTCCATAGTTTGATATACCAAAAATCCGAAGTACTTCCACATTGAACTCCAAGTTATTAGGGCCCATCACTCTCTCATGTCGCACAGGTTGATCGCGTTGTCCTCCATTTTTTGGCAAAACACAAGCAGCACAGCAGCTGATTGAAACAGCGGTTTCCGTAAAATTGGTGGGAATTTTCTTTTTAGCTTTCGCAATGCTTACTGCACTTCGGAATTCTTTTATATTCTTATATTCTTGTTTGTGAATTTTGTTACATCTATCCTTTTTATTTGTTTAATTAGTTTAAAATTAATAGTGTACATATTTGGTTAAAATCGATTCCCTATTTTAGTTTTCGAAACTTGTGTTGTTTGGTCCAATCAATTGTGCAATCGATTTTCGAACGTAAAGTGACAGCCCTAACACACACACACACACACACACACACACACACACACACACACACACACACACAGACACACACAACCAACAGAGGATTGCCACACACACAAACACACACCAAAAACAACCACCACACACACACAGACAATAAGGCGGGACGGGGATAAAACATCTCATAGCAAAATGCAATCAGTGTATGCAGCGCGGTCATCTCCAGAAGATGCGGCATGCTGGGTCGTACTTGAGCAGTGAGTACATGTCCAGCAGGTTGTTCTGGATGGGAGTTCCGGTGACGGCCCAGCGGGCCCGCGCCCTCAGCTTGCACACGGCCATGGAGGTCTGCACCTTGGGGTTCTTGATGTTGTGGGCCTCGTCCAGGATCACTCGGGCCCAGGCCACGCGCAGCAGTGGAGGCAAGTTCGCTCCCTGATTGGACACAACCAATCAATCAGAGGGCAGTGTGGAAGACAACATGAAATTCTTATGCCTCTGTGAAAATACATCTAGGTGACACATGCAGGAAAGTGATTTACACTGCCTGAGACGTCATTAAATTTACCCATGATATGTAAAGTAATTAATATAGTCTCTGCACAGAAACTAAACTCCTTCACATATAAAAAAACCCCATAAAAATAGTTATAAAGGCCAAGTCAGGAAAATGTAACATATGAATGGAAGTCGTACTGTATGGTCAGCGTCCTGACTTGGCCTCTCAGCTTCTTCCTTCTGCACGGGGATCTCCTTGGAGACCAGATTGTAGGTGGTGACCACCACATCATAGTCTGCCAGTCTGGAGGGGTGAAAACATAACACAACACTTTAACTTGCATGTATATTCTATTATTACCAGACACTATTTAGCACTCTTGAGTTTCACTGTGAATGTAAAGTGAACTACACACAAAATGTATCATTATTATTATTATAACATCAGCATAACAGACTCATTTAACCATCAAGCGATGCTACGATCACAATAGACTTCATGTAAGTGTGTTCAATTAATCAATGTAATGGAAATGTGTGTACGTTTTAGCTCTCAGTGGTACGTACGTGTGTGTGTGTGTGTGTGCTTATATGTGTCTGCAGTTTCTCTGATCACTGGGACAGTGGTGTGTGTGTGTGTGTGTGTGTGTGTGTGTGTGTGGCACTGTCTGGGATTCCTCTGATGGTTGGGACACTGGCTTGTGCATGTGTGTATGTGCGTGCTTGTCTCGTACAGTTTGGCGTTTCTCTGGCGGTTGGGCCCGTGGTAGAGGTAGACGCTGAGGCGGCTGCTCTTGATGTGCCTCTCCACCTCATTCTTCCAGTGGTGCACCAGCGAGGCGGGGCAGATGATCAGAGTGCCCTGGGACACCACCAGAGAGGAGTCTGATGGGACCGCAATATCACACACACACACGCATACGCACACACACACACACACAAATATTTGTGCACACTAAAAGCATGAGTATGCCCTATACTGAATGCTTGTTGACAAAAAGCCTGTAAAAAACATATGCATGACAGGTGGACATACAGATGGGACACAAGAACCTATAATGTGCACAATTAACAATACCAATTAACCAAACAAAAAAAATAAAATAAATGACAAAAACACCATTGTGTTGCTTCTTCAGGTGACATACAGTATATAGTTTGAGAGTATGTTTGCCCTATTACCATGTTTGGAGATCCACCCCTCCAGTTTTGGGTCCTTCTCGTCCTTTGGCTTCTTCTGAGCCAGGATTAGAGCGATCATGGTGAGCGTCTTTCCCAGACCCATGTCATCCGCTGGAGTGCACATCAATAAGATGTTAAGCAGAAAAGTGAATGCTACAACCAAAGCAGCAACATAGGCTGGTGTGCAACAACAATGGACAATACGTCATATCCCCCCCCGCCCAAACAGTAGATGTAAATATTACCCAGAATTCCTCCGCATGGCTTCTGGTCTTCTCTCCACAGCAGCCAGGCAAGAGCCCGTCTCTGATGAGGAAGTAACTGCACCTGAACACAAGAAGACCAGACACTAATTTAAAACGGAAACCCTGTCAATCAAGACTATATGCATGACTATATTTGTGTGTGTGTATGTGTACTGTGTGTGTGTGTATGTGTACTGTGTGTGTGTGTGTGTGTGTTTTGTGTGTGTGTGTGTGCGCGTGGTCCTGCCTTGATGCCTTTGGGGTCTTTGGCCTCTGTGTCTGGGCCGGGGCAGGTCTCCAGGGACTTGTGCAGGTGGTCGATGGTCTCGGTGGTGGCGTTGCGGATGGCCATCAGACGACTGTCGGTCATCCTACCCCCGTAGAAGGTGTGACTCTGGGGGTCCACTGACCGGAGAGGGTGTGTGTGTGTGTGTGTGGGGGGGGGGGGGGGGGGGGGGTACAGAAGAAGTACAGTACTGTAAGCAACCGGTCCAGAAAATCACCTTTGCTATAGCTGAATTAAATTGGTTGAGGTCCAATGAAAAAAGTACACAGAAAGAAGTGAACTGAATGGAGACCATGGGGGGAGGGGGAGAGCACACCTGGAGTGATTACAAGACATGAGAGAATACAACACTAGGATAATTCAACTGAGCAGGTATGTACGAAAGTATGTAAGAGGAAAATAGAGAGCAACAGAGAGCACTACAGTGAATGAATGGAAGAGAGAGAGAGACAGACAGATAATCCGTGACCAGGTGATAGTTCAAGAGAGAGCAGGTGAGTTCATACCTCCGAACATCTGAGTGTAGCCCTGGCTGAGCCCCATCGACAGAGAGCTGGCCGACTGTGGGGCCTCGTAGAGGGTCGGGGCCGGGACGTCGGGGAGCAGGATGGTTCCGCCCGGGCGGCTGAAGGGGTTGGACGGGCTAGGCACGGGAGACGGCTTCTGCTCCTCCTTAGTCTCCTCCTGGGACTCTGAAACCAGACCCATCACATGAACTCTGATCAAAGGCTTTTTTTATCATTAAGAAGCACAGATTAAAGAAAATGAATGGTAAACATATATTGAACATTATTTTAATAATTGATTATTTACAAAAGACAATAGGTATAATTTTCTCTGAAAAAGTGTCTTATAATGTTACAATACTTCCTTCCATACTGCATTGCATTATGTTACCTTGGTTCATCATGACAAATGTTTAATGCAATCAATAAATGTATATGCAAGTCAACTTACACCAAATAAACAACATGAAATATAATCAATCCCTCAGATGGATCAATAAGATGGGTAATTCAGTGCAGGGAGGACTCTCTCTTACCAGACTCTGTGAGAGGAGTGAGACTCAGCGAGGTCAGCGTGTCCTCTAGCTCCTTCACCTGACTCCTCAGCCTCTGGCCCTTATCAGGCAGCGCCGACACGTTCACCATGGACAGGGTGGCCTGCCATAGGACACGATAATGGGGAGAGTGTGTGTGTGTGTGTGTGTGTGTGTGTGTGTGTGTGTGTGTGTGTGTGTGTGTGTGTGTGTGTGTGTGTGTGTGTGAGAGAGAGAGAGAGAGAGAGAGAGAGAGAGAGAGAGAGAGAGAGAACAACAATATAATATAAGAAAGAGGGGAACAGAGAAGGACAGTTGTAAAACCACAATCCACAGAAGTCCAATCCAAATACCTTCTTGAACTGGGGTTGGTAACAGGTGGCCCATGGGCCAACACCCACCAGATTATTTTGACCAGTCGTAAATAAAAAAAATAAAAAAATAAAAAAATAGGTCTGCGGCAAAACTTACTTGCCGACCCTTGTTGCAGAAAGGTACACTAAACAAAACACTATTTTTTAACCCACATAACTACTTTTGAGGCCTATGGAAAATTCACAAAATGTTTTTATGTGCCTCCCACTATATACAGTTGGGCCAAAATCTATGCTAAATGTCATTTATAAATCACACACAACACACATAGAACCCTCTTGTCACACTTTAGTCAGAACTGTACTCCTACAAAACTACACACAAATACAGTCACACACACGGCTGTACCTTCTTCTGCTTGAGCTGGGCACTGAGCTGGCTGTGCAGCTTCAGCTTGGAGCCGGACAGGAAGTACGAGGTGAGAGTCTTCTGCATGGGAGCGCCTGGGGGGACAGGGGAGGTCTTCTTTGGCCCGGGCTGCACCGAAACCAACTGGACATCATCATCGTCATCACCACTGCCATCCTCCCTTTCCTCCTCCTCTTCATCATCATCGTCATCATCATCATCGTCATCACCGTTCAGCTCTACTGGGCTCCGTCTCTGAGATTGGTCCCGTGGAGTCTTGTGGGCCTCCTGGTGCCTCTCTGCTGCTGAGCTGGGATTGTTCTGGGCTGCTAGAGCGGCGATGGAGGCAAAACTGTCTGGTGTCCCGCTGGACGCCTTCGGAGTCTCCTCCACACTAGAGCCGCCACTGCTGCTGCTGCTGCTGCTGCTGCTGGCCGAGTGAGGATGTCTGGGTGCTTCAGTGGCCGTGTCCACGCTGCTGCACGTCCTGTGTTGGCTGTCTGAGTCTGAGGTGCGACATTTCCCAGCATGCCACTTCTTGTCTTTGTCTCTGTGTAGGCCAGATTCGTGAGGTGAGACTGCTCCAGACCGATCCTCTGTGGTCTGCTCACTGGCAGGTTTAGGGCTGGGACTGAATGCTTTCGCAGACTTCTTCCCTTCTGTAGTGCTTCTCTTGTTGGTGGGGGCAGTTTTACTTCTCTCCAGACTGCCCTCTTCTTCCTCTACTCCTTCTCCTCCTCCGGTGGTTCTGTTGCTGTCGTTCTTCTTCTTCTTCTCTTCCTCCTCTCCACACATGCTCTTCTTTATCTTCATCCCTGCAGGCAGTGGTTTGGCCCTCCAGGTCTCTCCATTGCTGAGCCCCTCTTTCTCAGCCGCCCCCCCAGATTCCTCCCTTCCACCTCCACAGCCTCGCTCTTGTTCCCTCTCGCGATGGCAACCACCACCCCCTTCTCCGCTGCTGCCGTGGCGTTCTCCATCTTGGTTCTTCTCTCGGACTTGGTTCTCCTGCTCTTGGCTCCTTGCGTCCCCCTCCTTCCCCTCCGGCTGCTGCAGCTTCCTCCACTCGGATGTCTGGTCCGTTTTGCTGGGGGCTTTGAAGGGGTTCCTAACGGGAGGAAGGCTGGAGGCCTGTAGCTGTTTGTCTGTCAGAGGACTCCTTTTCTCTGGTTCTTTCTGTCATTGAGAAAAAAAAAAACAGACTTAACATCCTACTCATGATTACTACTTTGTCTACTACTATTGCCACTATTAGTATTCCTGTAACTGCAACTGCTGCTTTATTGTTATTACCAATTCAACGCAAAACTGTCACGTCCATAACGCCAACACAATGCCATGGTATGGTATGATGTGAATGATGATTACTTGAAATTTGAGCATTCACTCTTCTTGGTTGTAGAACTTACATGAAAAACTTTTCACATAATCATTCGCATCATACAAATACTATGGCCTTTAGTTGGCGTTATAGACGTGACAATTTTGCGTGGAATTGCCCTTATGTGGGTCTATAACAAAAAGAGCAACAAAATAAAAAATACTTAATTTTAATTATTTGAAAAGATGCTACATGTCAAATATACAGACCATGATAGTGCCTTATGAGGACTCCCTCATCATTGGTACCAAAGGTATCAATTATATGTACATAGACATGTACTTTTCACACAGAAAAATCAGAATTAGTAGAAAATCTTTTTGGAGTGGAGACAATAACTTCTCATACACACACCAGTCAGAATGTATGACACAGATAGGGGACATGAGACACTGACAGAGCATTTGAGCACAGAGCTGGAATAAGGAACCAAATAAAGAGGAATCTTACAGAACTCCAGGGAACACTATGACACAGAGCTGGAATAAAGAAGCCAAATAAAGAGGAATCTTACAGAACTCCAGGGAACACTATGACACAGAGCTGGAATAAAGAAGCCAAATAAAGAGGAATCTTACAGAACTCCAGGGAACACTATGACACAGAGCTGGAATAAAGAAGCCAAATAAAGAGGAATCTTACAGAACTCCAGGGAACACTATGACACAGAGCTGGAATAAAGAAGCCAAATAAAGAGGAATCTTACAGAACTCCAGGGAACACTATCGCACCACTTCTGCCCTTCCTTCTTTCCCAGCGCACAGCGGAAGTACAACCTGGGATAAGATAGAGAGAGATTGTGTGTGTATACATTTGTGCATAGACATTGCTTCACACACACACACAGAGACATTGCTACTCACTGAAAAAATACTATTTAATTTAAAAACGTATTACATTTTATTGATAATAATAAAATGCAAGTACAAAGATAGGTGAACATATTGCCCACCCTACACAGACACACACACACACACACACCTGTACCGCTGAGATTTGTCAACAGACTTAATGAGAGCCTGGAGTTCAACTACAGAGTCTTCATGGTGTAAACAGTGAGAGGGTGGGATGCTGAGGAAGAGGAGTATCAGTATCAGAATCAGTAAAAGAATCAGAATCAGTATCATCATCATCATCACTATCACATGCCAAGTAACTTGTTCAATACATAAATCATAAATCACTAAAATGTCACAGGTGGCCTGATAAGGAGTTTTGAATCAAGGACAGCTCTCATTGGTACTTTTTAATGGTCACGTGGCCGTAATCACACTATGAACTGATTATGACTTCAGACTTGAAACATGAAGACTGTTTGTCCTCTACAATTACTGTATGTAGACATGTAATGATGTTTCTGTTTTTAAGACAGGAGAAGCCAACCTATCAAATGCATACAATACCATAATCATACTACAAGTCTAGGTGGTGGAAAGATTTAGTAAAAGCCACTGTAAGCATGACAAACTAAAGGCTGGAATAGACTTAACTTACTCTGCTGGGTGGGTGAAATCACAAGGAGGATCCTGACGAGCTGCACAGATGTAGAACGATTTGCCCTTGTTTGGCCCATCTCTGGTACCAGTTTTCAATAGACAAGTAGTTCCTTAAAGAAAGTCAATGTTACCACCAGTGAGGTAGAAGCTGTACTAAATTGTCCTAACGTGGGACACTGCCTCGTGGGAGTGGCTCTTCTCCAAAGTAATGAAAGCCAGTGAAACTAGGGAAAGCCAAAGCTATAGGTTTCCTGTCATCAAAATTGGATGTGGATTTATCATATTGTCCCCACATTGTAGCCTACTATAGTCTAGGCCTACTACTGAAGTCAGCAAAGCAAAAAATGTCCCACATACGGGCAACGTTAACTGAAGGTAACTGAAATTGTGGGGAACTGTAGGCCTGCTTTAGTCTAGGCTACTAGCCTACCGACTAACGTACCGGTAGTTGCACACGTTCTAGGAAAACAATTCGGTTAACAGCAGAAAAAGCACTGGTAAGAAATGTGAGACTGAATCTCCAACATCACAGCAAGAAGTTTACAAAAGTCAAGTCAAGTGTTATGTTTGATAACGGGGCTAGGCTATAATCTGAACAAACTACCGGTAAGCAACTCCATCTAAGTTAGTTGCTGTAAATAGGGATAAATGTTGCGCCGAGTCATCTTACCAAAACACAACAGAACAATTGCCACAGTTTTGATCTGCCACACATCTTACCATGTGTGTCACAACGCACAATTTCCATAATTACAATTGTTTCAGATGTACAAAGTTGAGCTTTCGTTTACTGCTAGATCTTCCTTCCTACGTCAATTCAATGCGCGCGCGCACTTAACTTCTTCTCTGTTTTTGAAATAAGGTTGGAGAGATTTTTCTTGTGCTGCCATCTACTGTTTCAAACTCAAAGCGTAACTACAACAGGAATCTTTTTCGACACTTGGTGCAGATACAGTAGTCCAGATGGGGACAACACATTTGTTTTAAGAGTGAATAAATTAATAATAATGAATGAGTCGAGAGCAGAGGTGCAAAGGGTTTCTTGGTATTTTAAGCCACCAAAGTTGTCTTCAAGGCAGCGCTGTCTGGAAGGCGCTACAGGGTTAGACATGGGTTAAGGTTAGGGTTAGGATTAGGTGCCTTTAACCCAGATAGCACATTCATTTTGGCCCAAAATTCACTTTTCTCGCGAACCGTTCACCACAGCAATTAGCGGCTAACATCGTTTAAAAGCTGAGAAAGTGCTCTTTCATGTGATAGGCTACTTGTTATGTCTGTGTGATGAGTAGGCTAGGCTACTTTGCGAGTAGTTCAACTGAGAAGATGGGTGAATTTGGACGCACTTTCTTTCTTGCGCTGTCACTTTCTCCACTGCGTAATTTGCGCTGTGAATGAGATTGTTTTGACAGGCCATAGGCTAAATATATATCGCTATTAGTAGGACGCAAAGCAGAATATTTAAAGAAGGGGGCACCAAGGCCACCGTGGCCTTTAAACCTCTGATTTTCAAAGGGGCGTCACGGCCAACGCAGCTACGACGGCCATGGCCCTCGTGGCCGCCGTGAAATTCCTACCCTGGCCATAACCATCCCAAAGAGAGCCCAAAATCCAGCCAAAAAGTAGCCAAAACTGACCCAAAGTGAGGCCATAAGTATGCCAAATGATTGCATCTACATTGAAACTCCACTTGAAAATCTTTACATTTATTTAATTTTGCATTTTGCAATATGTCTTAGTTTTATACATTAATTGCTATGTCCTAGTGCACTAGGCTCATACTGTATTAGCCTGTATCTATCTGTCAATAGATATTTTTACAACAAAAAAAAAACACAAAGATTAAATGCATTTCATTGTGATTTGTATTTATTAAGTCATATCAGCATACTTATTACTGTAAACGGGTCGACTGTTGGCAGAGCAAACAGAATTTCTTCTCACAGCATCTAAAATGGACAACATACACACAAAGACAAAAGAAACACAATTACTAAATCTACTCTTTAAATAGCCTTGGGAATTGTTTGTGAAGTTTAATTCAGATGTGGTCATTGAGTGTAGGGTAAAAACGAGGCTGTGTGAATTTGGTGCTGCAGAGCAAGATATGCTGCGCGACCAACTGGTGGAGAAAGCGTACAGTAGTCGCATCCGTGAACGTTTACTACTTGAAACGGGACTGACCCTGAATAGGGCGATTCAGCTCGCAGGCCAAATTGAATCTGCTTTGCGTGATGCCAGCACGCTCACTGGCGATGACGTGCCAGTGCGTGAGGTGAACGCACTTTCATTTTCGAAGAGAGGAAAGAAACGCTATGACAGCGTAGGGAAACTAACCTGGCAATAGCCAGATGAATTTCGCTCCGCCTAGCTCCACTCATCCATCTGGAACCGATCCATTGAAGTGTTGCTTCAGAAGGCTGGGCCTAATCAAAAAATGCTTGCATATGATTGAATAAGCCACTTGTCCGTCATCTATTGACGTGCTACTTCAACCACTCACATCGAAGCCAACCCGTGACGCTAATAACAGACTCACAGTCGCTTCTACGCTATGTCACATCTATGAAACTCCCGCCCTGCGTCCTGATTGGCTAAACCATAAAGTTGGTTGGAGAAATCACTCTCAATGGAAGAGGTCCCAGATGGATGTGAGTGAAGCTAGGCGGAGCTAAGCGGAACGACATTCATCTGACTAGGGTCAGGTTATAGGGAAACAAAGACAAGGTGAAACGGATCACCCCTTGCAAGTGACGTCACGTTTTGTTCGCGCCACAGCAAAATAGCCTAGTGGACGGCAAGAACACGAATCAAATCAATGGGTTGTAAATGGGACATATCGCACAGCTAGGAGATTATAGTTTGATTTAACCATAGTAATGCCCTTCCACGACTGTTGGCTTATTGTTTGGAATACAACAACATCCCATGTTCTTGCATAGATATATTTTGGTTTGTTTTCTTTGTGTTTCGGGAGTATTTCAACCACAATTGCATGCTTATCTCCTCAGTGTATGAAGCACAGCAGCGGTTGCTATAGCAACCATAGACTCTGAACAGGACGGCAGATAGCACTTAGGCAAAGTCTTTGGCAAGATCTGAATGTAAACAGATAATACCGTTCAAGTTTTTTTTTAATTTCCTATTTCTTTCAATTCTTTAACTTAAAACATGTAAGAAGTAAGTTTATTCGCTGGGCAACGTACAAACTGACGAGTTACATTAGCCCTAGCACTATGAGCTACGATAAACGTTAGCTAGAATAGCTAGCTTCTAAGTGTGGCAGCTAGTTATTATTTCATGTTCTGATATGACATTCTTAACGTTTTGACTATGTTACAACTGATAAAAGCAAGACAAATAAAGTAACCAAATCGCTTTGCAATATTTTAGTCCAGAAATACTTATGGGTGTTCATTTACCATAATGTTAATTACAGTAGCCTAACGTAACGTTATCTCCCCTTGCTGTTACCACCAGTTTTAATAACTTTACATTTGCGATCATGACCCATTTCATCTAACAACACCACTGGCATCTTCTTTGACTATCAGACCCCAAACAGCAATACATTGAACTACAAAGATGTAATAGTAATGGTGTTCAGTTCATCATAATCTTTATGACATAATGTAATTTGCCGTCCGTCTCCCATCTTTTTGCCGTCCAGCATGGAGCCGTCACGTGACTTAGGTCACATGTCTGCAAGGGGTGAAGAAAGTAACAGAAAGTGACGTAAATGTTACAGATGTGACTCAGATCAGCATATGGCAAATTCTCCAAAATGTCCTGCTGCAAATAAAACATGCAAATCTTGTTCAAAGACTGGGCACTTTGCAAAAGTGTGCCGTTCAGGAGAGAGAAAAGAACATGTGAAGGTAGTAGTGATTCCAGAATTAACCACTCTTCTTATTAATGATACTGCCCAAGTAGAGAGAAAAATAAGGTGCACTGTAGAATTAGGCACATCTCCTAACATTGTGTCAGTTCAGATGATAGTAGATACAGGATCTTCTGTTTTATTGCTTCCAGTAGGGATTTATGAGAAGTCATTTAGTGACATTAAACTGAAACATAGAGAGATTCCCTTAGTGACATATTCAAGGGAGAGAATTCCAGTTTTAGGTACACTGGATATTCATGCACACCTTAATGGGTGTTCAGCCCCAGCATCCTTTTTCATAGTGGAGTCAGGTTCAGCTTTGTTGGGGTTAGATTTAATTCAGGCTTTAGAAATGGTTATAGTGGGAAACAGAGTGCAACTTAAAGGTGCCATGTGTAAGAATTGAGGTAAGAATATCCAATAAGGGTGATGATGGTGGTGTCATAATACCAGTTTCGGCCATGGGAGGCGGCATGCGGGCAACATAACCGCCAGCCAAACTGCAATACACGTTTCTTGGTTGTTACTCTAGGGTAGACCAACTCACTTTCTGGAGGTATACTGCCCCCATCTTTTATGGAATGTGAAGTATGAATTGATTTTTGGCAGACATTACACATGGCACCTTTAAGTCAGACCAGATAGTGAGGGAAATGACAGTGACACCTCTACCTACACCTGCTACAACTACGGCACCACCCCTAGCTACCATCGGCTGTGCAAAGAACTTTATACACAAAGTGAAAGTGAGAGATGACGTGAAACCGGTGCAGCAGAAACTAAGGAGGCTGCCTTTCTCCGTCAGAGATGCTGTTTCTGCGGAACTGAAACGCCTGTTGGACGCAGACGTAATCGAGAAGATGACGCGTCCCCCTGGGTGTCGCCAATCGTGGTGACACAACGAAAGAACTCCACAAGAATCCGGATGTGTACTGACCTCAGGGAGCCTAACAAGGCCGTGGTGACTGATTGCTACCCCATCCCACACATTGATGAGCTCTTTTCTGAGCTCAGAGGAGCGACCTTGTTCTCAACCATTGACCTTGCTAATGCTTACCACCAGGTTCCTCTGCATGAGGATAGCAGGGACCTGACGGCCTTCATAACCCATGAGGGGCTGTTCAGATACAAGAGAGTGTGCTATGGGCTTGCATCTGCGCCCTCAGCATTTCAAAAGATGATGACGGTGGTGCTTAAAGGTCTCATCTCATCGTTTTTTCATTAATGTTGCAGTGGTCTGTAGTATTGATGAATGCCCTGTGAGCCGGTTTTGGTGAAAAAAATGCTGTCCTGCGTCTGTTTCATGCTGTTCTAGTTTGGTGGGGAAGGTGGGCGGGGAGGAACGACTGGATTTCGCCTCTAGTCATGAATATTAATGACATGCTAATGAATTCACCTCTGATTGGCTAACAGTACTGTGACGCTTCCTCCAGTGCGTCCTCATCCGATTCTGCCTGTGCTATGCTCCATATTCAACTTTACAGTGCTAAAACCTGGCTAAAACTCGAGTCAAAACTGTTGCACAAAATGTCTTCGGAGATACAACTTCATGTGTTTGATCCTAGTATTCGAGTAGGAAGAAGAACCGCTTCCTGATCATTTGTCGGTGAACGTTGGTTTAATAGAATGGTAACAATTGCCTGTCAGCTTAAAATTTCTCCTAAAAGAGGTAAACGTTTGTGACAATTGTCATCTTGCTTTCAAGTAATAAACAGTTGGAAACGTTTTAAAATAAAGACCTGTTTCTTTACACAGTCAAAAGTCTTTGCAATCTTCCTAGTAGATATTTTACTTCACAACACAGGTAAGCACCCTAAATGCAGTTCAGCCACTGACCTAGCCTGCTAATGCTATCGGAATAGCTAGATAGTTATGGTTTGAATTCCATGATACTATCATTGAAAGACCACTTGGTCATAGCCCAATATATAGATCTAAATGCAAACACACCTACCTAGCTATATTTTGCTGGAATTGCACCAGAATGCCTACAGAAGCAGAGAATGTGTGCTGCAAGACTTCTCCGGTAATGAGAACTATGATAGCCTGACATTGGCAGAGGTTAGCCTACTCAAGTTGTTTTCTGTCACGTATGACAGAAAAAGTAGCCTACTATAGGAATCTTATAGTATTTTGGGACTAAATATTACAATAATCTTATAGGAATACTATAGTATTTGGACATACTATAGGTACTATAAGACTACTATAGAAAAACTATAGCGGTTACAAGATATTATAGTTATTAGTAGTACTTCTACAGTATGTCCCAATTATTCCTGTAAGATTACTATAATATTTTGTCCCAAATACTATAAGATTCCTATACTACTTTTCCGTAAGGGGATTGCTCATGTGGTTAGAAAAATGGGCAACACCAGTACCCCTGTTGTCTGTATGACCCTGTACCCAGGATTAGAACCAGTCTGCCTTAGCATAATGTACTCCCTTCAAAATGCACTAAACATTTGACTATGACGACTATGGCCCTCTGTGAGACAGAAGATATGAAAGGTAAGATAAAACTTTAGCTTAAAAGGGACAAACACTGATGAAACTCCTAAAACAAATATACAAAACAGGTCAATTTTCTATAAACAACTTTATTATATTTACATACAGCAGTGGTACTCAAAGTGTGGTCCACAAGCTATCTCAAGTGTTCCACAAGTAGATGTGGTAAAATATAATAGATGAGTTGTTTGCAATATTGAACCAACTTGTATGTAAATCCAAACAGTTCTGCAACACTGATGTAACCTATGCCAGTTTAAATCATATGAATCCTCTGACACCATAAGCAAGGTGCAAAGACAATAAGCAAGGTGGTTCAGTAAGAAGGCCTATTGTGTAATATACTGTTGAAGTAGGTCTACTGTTTTTTTTTTTTGCTAGGTGGTCCGTGAAACACTGACAAATAGTAATATTGCAGTCTATTAAAATAATGCAAACACAAAACAAGAACATCCAAACTATGCACAGAATTAACAATGTCCTCTTTTTGCCAGACGATGCAGACATCTGGCCTACAGATCCTTTGTAAGATGGTGCTGGGATTATTTAGGGAAAAAGGTCTGAGTTGTTGTTTCGGCTTGTATTGTCCTGGGGATCCGAAGGGACAACACACAAAACACATTCGTTGGCTGTGATGATTTTATTACATTGCTCTTTGATTGCGCTGGGCCATAGGTGGAGCCATCAGGTGTTATTGTGGAGATGTCGCTTTCATCCTCCTCCTCCTCTTGATCAACCCGAGGTCTTCTAGCTGGCCTTGGATGAACAGGCTTGATGGCAGTAGGAGGTAGCAGGCCCCCATGCCCATGGTGTATCCGAAGTGCTTGTATCAATACTCATACTTTTCATGAAGTATTCTGTTTGGGTACCTAAAGTAAACTAGAAATGCAATTCCAAGGAATTACCAGTGCATGAAAATGCTAAAGTTGTGATGTAAAATATCATGTATAGTTAAAACAGATAATACAGAGATGGTTACTACGGTGATGCTAGGATAGACATGGTGGTTGCATAGCTTAATAAAAGTTGATAGTTTAAAAGTAGACTGTTTAAAAGCTGAATGTAGATAGTTTAAAAGTTGTTGATAGACAGTAGATAGTTTAAAAGTTGTTGATAGACAGCTAGTTTAATAGATAGTTTAATGATAGTTTAAAAGTAGACCGTTTAAAAGTTGAAGGTAAATAGTTTAAAAGTTGTTGACAGACTGGAAGTTGAATGAATGTTGATATTCAAATAGTTTAATGGCTGTGTATAGGTAGATATTTGACGATAACTGAAAGTTGGAATGGCTCTAATGTTTGCTAGCAGTTATCCCAGTCGGCACACGACCGACCTTCAACGTTGAAATATAGGTGAAATAACGTCAGTTGTTGTGTCAATGTTGAAACAAGGTTGAAACAATGCTAAATGGTTGTAAAAGGGTATGTAGACAAACATTGAAACAACGTTCAATGTTAAATGGTTGTAAAAAGGTCAAGAAAATCAATGTTGAATTATAGGTGAAATAATGTCAGTTGATGTGTCAATGTTGAAACACTGTTTTAATGCTAAATACTTGTAAAATGTTGACAAATGGTTGTAAAATAAAAAATCAACAAAATCAGCATGGATGTTAAACCAAATTGATTTGATATCAAGAAAAGGCATCAAATTGATATGAAATTTATGTCACACCATGAGAACAATCATGTTAATAATCATAATAGTAGGCTAGTAATAATAGCATAGCCTACTAGGCTAATGTTATTATTGTTTTGACACTTCTAATCAGTTTGGTAGCCATTTCAATGTAACAGTAAAACAAAGATTCTCTTTGGTCTAAAATGCAACGATTGTTTTTAACGGATGCTTATCGCTTCTTCATAAGCGCATGCGCACACACAGCAACTCCCATCCCCACCCCTGACGACTCCATCGTTTGAGTTTTTTTTGTTTGTTTTTTTTTTGTATGATTTATTTGTGGGATTTTGAGTATAACATATACATATTACACCTCATCCCTGAAGTGAAATTAATACAAAGATTAATTTTGTGAAACAAGGTACTAACAATGAAACAGTTTACCCCCAACTCCCACCCCCCGCCCCCTTCCCTCCCTTACAGAAAAGTATTAATGAAATAGGGTATAATGGGTTTTGATACAGGTAATCTTGGTAGTGATAATCTAATATAGGCCATACATGCCTTCACATATCAGTACATAGACAAACAGTACCTAAATGCTCATCACTCACAAGGACAAACAAATAACACAAAAACAATACCAATAATAAAATAATAATAATAATACATAAAAATAAATAAATAATAATAAAAACACACACAACCAAACAAAACAAACCAGCTACTGTGCTACTGCTTTTTTTTTTTTTGTTGGGGGTGGGGTATAACTAGTTGTCTAGACATCAGGGTCAATGTCTATATGGAGAGACCTGACATGATCAAGGAAGGGTTGCCAGATTTTATGGAATTTCCGTTCTGAGAAACGAAGGGAGTATTTAATTTTCTCCAATCTCATAAAATGAAGCGCATCCTTTATCCATTGAGAGTGAGAAGGGGAGCAAGGGCTTTTCCACCGCAAGAGAATGGCACGTCTTGCTAGCAGTGTGAGAAAGGCAACAAGCTCAGCAAAATAGGACGGCAGTGAGAGGCCAATGGGTAGGACACCAAACAGGGCGAGTAAGGGTGAGGGTTGGACACCAAACAGGGCGAGTAAGGGTGAGGGTTGGACACCAAACAGGGCGAGTAAGGGTGAGGGTTGGACACCAAACAGGGCGAGTAAGGGTGAGGGTTGGACACCAAACAGGGCGAGTAAGGGTGAGGGTAGGACACCAAACAGGGCGAGTAAGGGTGAGGGTTGGACACCAAACAGGGCGAGTAAGGGTGAGGGTTGGACACCAAACAGGGCGAGTAAGGGTGAGGGTTGGACACCAAACAGGGCGAGTAAGGGTGAGGGTTGGACACCAAACAGGGCGAGTAAGGGTGAGGGTTGGACACCAAACAGGGCGAGTAAGGGTGAGGGTAGGACACCAAACAGGGCGAGTAAGGGTGAGGGTTGGATGTTGGCAGATGTGATGGCTGAGAGGGGCAGGGGAGGGGCAGGGGAGGGGCAGGAGGGGCAGGGGAGGGGCAAGACCAGAACATGTGACTGAGATTGGCTGGTCCTTGGTGACATTTGTCACAGTTTGGATCAATGTCAGGGTAGATACGAGCAAGCTTACTTTTAGACCAGTGTACTCTGTGAATCACTTTGCACTGTAAAACTCCATGGCGAGCACAGACAGACGAGGAATGGACCCAATTCAGGGCATGCTCCCAGGCGGCAGGACCTATATCTTCACCAAGCTCTGCAGACCAAGCATTGCGTAAAGCATCAGAGGTTGTTGTCTGACTTTTGAGAAGAGTATTGTACAGTATTGAAATGGAACCTTTGAGATTGGGGTTAACACCAAGTATGGTATCAGTGAGAGTAGGAGAAGGGAGGGCAGGGAAGCCAGGAAAATGACTGCGAACAAAATCTCTGACTTGCAAGTATCTAAAGAAATGAGTGGGCTGCAAATTGAAAACCTGAGTTAGCTGGCTGAAGGAAGCAAATATGCCACTAATGTAAAGCTGTTTTATTGACACAATACCTAGGTCTTTCCAGATCAGAAAAGCCTTGTCAATAACTGATGGGGTGAACAGAGGGTTAGAATGTACTGGGGCTAAGACAGGTATTACCTGTAGCCTAAAGTGCCGCCTAAACTGATTCCAGATTCTAAGGCAGTTTTTCACTACAACACTACTAGAGTGTGCAGTTGGTGACGAAGTCGGGGGGAGGCACAACAGGGACATCAGAGAGGAGGGACTACATGAGGCTTCCTCAACCTGCAGCCATGGTGGAGACTGGCTGTTGGTGTGGCACCAATGCAATAGTGTTCTAATGTTTGCAGCCCAATAGTAAAGCAAAAAATTGGGTAGAGCCAGGCCGCCCAACTGTTTAGGTTTTTGTAGAATTTCTTTTTTGAGTCTAGGGGTGCTTTTGTTCCAAATAAATTGTGAGATTAAGCTATCAAGAGAATGGAAGAAGGGTTTAGGGAGGAAAATAGGTACGCACTGGAAAAGATACAAGAACTTGGGCAGTACATTCATTTTAATACAATTTATCCGACCAGCGAGAGACAGAGGCAAGAGTGACCACCGGTGGACGTCTTGGGATAGCCTGGCTAAAAGAGGGGAGAAGTTACATTTAAATAGTTCTGAATAGTTTTTTGTTACACAGATACCCAGATATTTAAAGTGCTCCAGAGACGTTCTGAATGGTAACTTTGAGAGGGGATAGGATGAGGCCGCCGCATTAACTGGCATAAGTTCGCTTTTATGCAGATTTAATTTATAACCTGAAATATGCCCAAAGTCTTTCAACACAGTTAGTACAAGGGGAATAGATTTGTCTGGACAAGAAAGAAAGACCAAGAGGTCATCGGCGTACAGGGATACCTTATGTTCTATGCCGCCTCTTGAGATGCCCTGCATCTGACTGGACCTGAGGGCTACTGCTAGAGGTTCAATGGCAATGGCGAACAGCAACGGAGAGAGTGGGCAGCCCTGACGGGTACCACGTTTGAGGGAGAAATAGTCAGAAAAGTCATTATTTGTGCGGACACAAGCAAGAGGGGATGTATACAAAAGCCTAATCCATGATATAAATATATTGCCAAAGCCAAAACGTTTTAATGTGTAAAACAGGTAGGGCCACTCCACACGGTCAAATGCCTTTTCGGCATCCATTGAAATGACCAGCTCAGGTTTGTCAGAGGTTGTGGGTGAATACAGAATGTCGAACAGTCGTCTGATATTATGAAAGGAATGTCTGTTTTTTACAAACCATGTTTGGTCTGCGGCGATGATATTTGGAAGGACACACTCTAGACGTCTAGCCAGCATTTTGCCATCTGCACAGAGCAGAGAGATGGGGCGATAATTACTACAGGACAGGGGGTCTTTATCCTTTTTCAATATAAGAGAGATCGTAGCCTGACGTAATGTGAGAGAAAGAGAGCCACTTTTCAGCGATTCATTAAACATGTTAAGTAGCAGTGGGGACAGTGTATCTGCAAATGTTTTAAAAAATTCGGCAGGGAAACCATCAGGGCCAGGGCATTTCCCATTCTGCATAAGCATTAAAGCACTCCTAAGTTCATTTATTGTAAATGGTGCGTCCAGGCTAGATGCCACGTCAGAGTTGATAGAAGGAATATCTAAGGAACTAAAAAAGTGTTCATATTGTGTTTCACTATTAAGGCACTCAGAGGAGTATAATGAAGCATAAAAGTCTTTGAACTGATTGTTAATGGATTGAGGGTTAATAGTTGTTCCAATATTTGTGTTAATCTGGTTGATGTGCATTGCTGAGGAGGACTGCCGAATTTGGTGAGCAAGCAATTTACTTGGTTTATCTCCAAACTCATAATAATTATGACGTGTTTTTAAAAGGGACTCTGCCGTTTCATTGGAGGCCAGAATGTCATATTCTGCCTTCTTTGTGAGTAGTTCTTTGAAAACGTCAGCATCAGGTGTGTCTACACACTTTGACTGCAGCTCTGCTATATCGTTGGAGAGAGAGACTTTTTTTTCCCCTAGCAATCTTTTTCTGATAGGCAGAGTAAGATATTATTTCACCTCTTAAGTAAGCTTTACATGACTCCCATATAGCACCTGCAGATACATCTGGGTTGACATTAGTAGATATAAAAAGATCAATACGACTACTAATTGTGCTAATAAAGTTGGTGTCAGAGAGTAACAACGAATTAAAGCGCCAGGGAGAGCGGGAGAGAGATCTGCCTGGGAAGGAGACATCCATGACAACAGTTGCATGGTCTGAAATTACAATGGGATTGTAGGAATAAGACGTGACAGAGGAGAGGAGCTTATTATCAATGAGAAAGAAATCTATTCATGAGAACGTGCCATGGACAGGAGAGAAGAATGAGAACTGCTTGGTGCTAGGGTTAAAAAAGCGCCAGGCGTCTGAGATGGCGTACTGTTCCATGAATAGCTGGATAGCTTTAGACGACTTAGATGGAACACAAGGCTTATTAGATGAGCGATCAAGCGAGGGGTCAAGACAGCAGTTGAAGTCACCACCAAGGATAAGCTGGTGAGAGTTTAGATCAGAGAGAGAGAAAAAAAAGTTCTTAAAAAAGTTCTCATTATCCCAATTTGGGCCATACACATTTGCCAACACCAGGTTATTGGCTCCAATTCTACCTGTAACAATTACAAAACGTCCATTAGGGTCTGAAATGACAGTGGACGCTGAGAAGGGAATTGATTTATGAATCAGAATTGCCGTCCCCCGTGCCTTGCTTGAAAATGAGGAGTGATAAAGTTGGCCCACCCAACCTCTATGAAGTTTAACATGGTCTAATGGCAAGAGGTGAGTCTCTTGTAAAAAGGCTATTTTAGTGTTAAGGGTTTTAAGATGGTTCATCACTTTGTTACGCTTGACAGGAGAGTTCAGGCCTTTAACATTCCAACTAGTAAATCGAACAGCACCACTTGGTGCAGACAAGGAGACTGTACTAGCCATCATATAATGTGATTGACTGCATGAGTGGAAATGTAGCTTCTATGAATGTCCCCGCCAAGTCCCGCCCACAACTAAGCGCCAGAGAGAGGGAATAAAGCACCTGACTGAGTCTAACATTGTGGATAGCAGTAGCATAAAAATAATAGGAAAATACACTAACAAAACGCACAATAAAAGAAAACTTACAAAACAGTGACAAAAACACACCCCTCCCACCCTCTCCCACCACACAACCCACCCCCCTCCCACCCCAAACCCTGTTGCTGCTGCTGCAAGAAACAGCAGCAGCATGAAACTCACTGATTCATTGATCAGCATATTTTGATACTTGGGTGGTTGACATATAAGCCCCAAAAAAGTATTTTTAAAAAACTTGTCATATTATCCCTGAAATTGTTTTATTTGTGTTGCTTTGACTTTGTGATTTGCAAATATATATGTGGTTTTTTAGAATTTTTTACGAAATCTCTATATATTCAACAATTTGCTGTATCAGTACCCAAAATTGTCATATGGTGTGACGTGAAAGCTATTTTATATAAAATGAAAATTAGTATTTTCTTTCTTAATTTATTCACTTCACCATATATTTTTATTATGACTGCTTTGATATTTAACATTTCCTTGTTAAAATCTGGTATATTTTACATTATTCTTCTAAATCATCATGCGGAATACAGCATATCTCCTCAATCTTTCAATGTATTTTAGATTAATTCTGATAAACCTTGTAATAATCTTATGAAAATGCTTAAGACTTTTGCTAGCACTATTTCCTTTGTGCTCTATTGACATTTTCATGATTTATCAGTAACAAAGCCTTTTTTTTCTCACAAATGTGAATGTCACACCAAATGACATGGCGTCACACCATATGATGAACTGCACCACAACACAATTTGTCAAGGCAAAAAAGTGTTTTATACATTAAACATTCAAGTAAAAACAGTTCACACAAACTAATTGGGTTATAACAATTTCAGCAAACAGTAAAAATCATTCACATATTAATTGGGTTATATCAACAATGGTAGGCCTACATTTTCAGAAAACTTTAGAAATCATTCACATATTAGTTGCACTGTAACAACAATGGCACATTTTCAGTAAACAGTAAAAATCATTCACATAACTGGGTAATAACAACAATGGTACATTTTCAAAAAACAGTTAAAAATCATTCACATATTAGTTGTGTTACAACAACAATGGCTTATTTTCAACAAACAGTAAAAAATCATTCACATATTAGTTGTGTTACAACAATGGCTTATTTTCAGCAAACAGTAAAACGGTACAAATCATTCACATATGAACTGATCAATAATATAAAATTCAGTGGACACTGAAACCTTCAGACCATATTAAAGCTCCTCCAGTCAATGTCAGAGAGTTTGGCAGACCTGTTAAGTGGTTCTGGTTCAGATATTGAACATGCAATTTGACTGCAACTATAGAATATACAGTCTGTTTTATTTGGCCAGATGAAGCTGTTCTTGCCACCAACCTGTATCATGCAATTAATTTCAGCCTCATTACCACATATATTCATGATTTGGCCCACATATGGCCTGGCATCATAGGTCACAATAACAAACTTCCCCACAGTGTAGCTGGTGTCATCATCAGAATCAGAGTTATACTCTGGGTGGGTTGTTTCATTTGGCTGCCAGGTGAAATCTTGAGAGGTACTTTCCACATTAGAAGCAGTGAGCTGCAGTTTCTTGGGCTGAAAGCAGGGGCACATCTCTGGGTACTGGCAAAAACAGCTAAGGCGTCTGTAGAATATTTCCCCAGGTGAAAAGGACAGCACTTGATGTGTGTTGCTGATTCCAACCACAGGGCACACTGTCGGAGGAAGCAAGCCATCTATTCCAACAATCTCGTAATCTTCCACCCATCTGATATTCACCTTTTCTGTGTTATCTTGAAGGTAATTAAAGAGATATTTGGGTGTCTGTAGATCTCCACCTCCATGAACATATTTGTCAGCACAGCGCTTCAGGGCTCCACCAACTCCGTCAGGAGCCCCCTTTCCATGGGACCTCTCTGAAAAGTTCCAGGTTATCTTTGTAAAACCCAAAGTATATGGAACCGTGCTGAGTAGAAAACAGTTGGTACGATTTCGGTACTGCGTTGCTGGACCATCACTTAAGATATGGAGTGTGTCAATATCATGGTCACTTTTGCCCTTGAAATCCTCTAGGACTGGCTTGATGTGAGCCCACACCGCCCTTTCATCATGTCTCAGAGACTGTGATACTGTTGCATAGCTCAGGGACCCCCCTAGTACCATAGGCCATCCCGGTATGCAGAGTTGCTTGCTGCCGGTTTCCCCCAAAGTGAAAGGCTTGAATTTCAGTATTAAGCTTGCAAGCATAGTTTTCACTGAAATCAATATGAAGAACCATCTCGTTGCTCTGCAAGTTCTCTTTGAGATGTTGAAACTGCCTAACCTGGTGAATCCAGTTGTAATGGTGTTCAGCCAGCTCTTCTAGATCTTTCTGGAACACTTCCAGAAGATTGCCAACTGATCCCCTTTTTGTTCTTTTTACCCAGTTCTTGTAGGTTTTTTCTCCAACTGTAACATCCTCTTTCTGCCACTGTTCCCATGTGACACTCTCAGCAGGATCATGTGCTCTGACTTTGACCAGTTCAAAACAGCATTCGGTGCACTGTCGCCTCATGCACAAGTCATTATTTGTGCTTCAGCATATTGATGACAACAGTGTGGAAAGACTTGTTGTTGTGATTAGTCCTCTTTTTGAGATAGTGGTGATCAGAAGCCTCATATTTTCATGTTGATGGCATGCACAGGTGTTGCGATCACATGGCTTTGGTTCAGTGATGTAAAACGGCTTATATCTGGTGAATTGCCTGTAAGACATTCTGTGCATTTCATCACTGTTCTCATTGTACTGTGTGTGAAGGTCTTGAAGTGTACTTGTGAGGATCCTTCTTTGTTTCTTCTCTCCTCTCCCAATTGTGTCCTTTTTTCCTGGAAGCAAAATGCTGTTCTCGTCTAAAAGCAGGAAAGATTCAACCCTTTTTTTCCTCTCACTGGCCATTTTTTTGGGAGCTCTGGGCTGAAAAGCTTCACTGACAGTACCACCAGGCTTTCCCTGTGTTGTCCGCTGTATTTTCTTTCTATATTTTTCTGATTTCAGATGTTCTTTTTGTCAGTTTATTCATAAGTTCCAGATTCTGCTTTTTCATTTTCTTCAGTTCTTTCCTTAGATTGTCATTCTGAACCTTGTACTTGTTTTGGAGGGACCGCATTTTTTCAGAGTGCCTCACAGGTGGAGAATTGGTGGAAGGATGTGAAGGGACAGAAGGCTCTGATGGTGTGCTGCAGTTTGTTGGGGTTGCAGCATCACATTCATTTATTGAACCTTCAAGAGATGGAGGGGTCAGGTTCATAATGGCATCAACTTCCTGTTTTCTTTTTCTGTGTTTTTTGTGTGCATTTCTCCATTTCTCTGTCAATTTGCCTTGTTTAGACGGAGGAAGCGAATGCATACTGAAGGATTTAATTTGTCCTTTTTGTTTCTTCTCTTCATACCTGTAAAAAAAATAAATAATATAATGACTACAATTTTTTTACTTTTCATTTCAGATTCACCATCTTGATAATATGACCCTGTACTGTGTTTAAGTTTCACTATGCAGATTGCGACCTAGACCTCAACCTTTCCTATAGTAAAGTTAGCCTTTAGGATAGTCTGTCTTGTGTGAACTGGCTTGATCTATTTACTTTTTCCTCCTTTCCCTTAGGATTTCCTCTCTCCTTGCAGGATCATTATTCAGTCTTGCTCTGTACTGGCGTGTCCTCTCCTTGCTGGACATGTCTGCCTCACACTGACAGGAAACGTAGGAATACGATATTTTAACATGCACAGAATAGTCAACATGGTAAAACATGGTTACGTAAAATATAAAAATGGAAAAGAGAAACATTAAATGTATAGATAATTTTTACATTACATTTTACAAAAATATAATATTATTCCATTAATGTTTTTAAATATATATATATTTAATATTTATTTATATAAATAATCATGTAAAATAAAGTGTATGTCATATGGTGTGACTGATGTGTCATATGGTGTGACTTGAAAAACTGTCACACCATATGACACAGCGTCACACCATATGACATTTTCATCAGTTATGCTAATCTTTTAGCTAACTAAAAACCGATAGCTTTTACTCAACATGTAATCTGCCACATGGCAGTAATGCTTTTTAAGAATTAATAAGTACAATTTGTGAAAAATTTTACATTTTTATGTAAATGCTGTCACACCATAAGACACAAAACATTGACCACTATTGATGATGTCAGATACAGAGCTTTTTAACTAAAAATAAGTAAAGCAGAACTCACCTCTTGACCTTGCAAACCACTCCAGAGATGTTATCACAACTTCCTGGTTGAGTGGGGGCCTCTTCATCATTAAGATGTCCAAATTATTGCCCGTTCAAAATATGCATTACAGTGTCACACCGTATGACGCTCATTTTACGGACAAAATGTATTTGGTCATAACTTGCTTGGACATTATGCATAGACATCAAAACTTTATGTGGGCATTAAAAACACCTAATTAATTCACTTGCACTATATAGCTGTCAATTATGTATACTTTATTTGGATATATACTCATATTATTAAGGTCTCACATAGGCCGGACAGTCACACCATATGACATTTTTGATGTTCAGATCAAAATTCTAAGTAGAGATCTTAATACACAAACAACAACTTTAGTATGATTGTACTATATCCCATCAGAGGAACAACATTTATATATATATATTTTTAAAAATATCAATTTATATTAGTATGTGACACCATGGACACTTAGAATTCTATGGTACGTCATCCACCCACTTCCACAAATCTATCGCGCTGATTCCACGACTTAATCAGTGAAAACATTGCATCTTAAAAACCTCATTAAAAAACATAAACTAGTGCAATAAGCAAGTGCAGATATTATATTGAACACGCTATTGAAAACCTGTCGAAAATATGATTAAACAGTGAAACAGGAACGTTTTACCATCGGCTACCGCAGATAACATTTTGGAAGGTGTCTGCAAACAAACCCAAATTGCTAGCATCACGCTTAGCTGCAGCCAACGCTAACGCACATTTAACAACAAGCCAGAGAACATGACTAAACTGGAAAGAGCACATCTCGCCACACATTAAAGGCCATAACGATACCATTTAGTTTGCATAGGTTTGCTACGTGAATTCACTGGCTTACGATTTTTGGTTCAAGTCCTGGACAAACTTGTTAGCCTCCAGAACAGACCGGATCCATGTCTTCTCGCCGCTGGGGAGGGTGATACGGAGCTTGGCTGGGTACAGGAGAGCCGGTTTGAACCCGCGTCTGTAAAGTTCCGCCATGGAGTTTTTGTACTCGGCTCGTTGCTTCAGTACGTCGGGGCTGTAGTCTTCGTAGAGTCGAATCTTGTGCTCCTTGTAGAACAGGTCACCTCGTCTACGAGCCTCCCGGGCGAGCAGGTCCTTAACTTGGAAGCGATGGAGGCGTATGATGACAGGTCGTGGCTTATCTCCTGTAGCAGGCTTGGGTGCGAGGCTTCGGTGGGCCCGATCGAGCTCAGGGGGTGAAGAGAGGACTTCAGTGCCAAAGACAAGTAGTTGGGAAAAGAACGTGGTTGGCCGTGGCCCCTCCAGCGACTCAGGTAGGCCAATAATCCTGATGTTTTGGCGCCTACTGCGTCCCTCCAGGTCGGCTAGCTTCGTTCTAAGCGACATGTTGTCTTGTTGGAGGGCTGCAGAGGCTTCCTCTAACTGCTGGAGACGATCGACCACCTCATTAGAGTTGTCTTCCAAAGAACTGATCCGCTGCCCATGGTCTGCAACAGTCGAGTGCAATCCGTCCAGTGTGGTTGTCAAAGCTTCAAAAGATGACTTAAAGTCTGCAGATAATGCTTTCCTGTGCTCTTCTAACAGAGAGCTAAGTTCTGCTAGCGTGACGCCAGCAGACGAAGAAGAGGCATCTTTATCTTGCTTGCCCTTAGTTTTAGACATAGTCAAGACGTAAAAAATAGTCGGTATAGTTACACTAGCCTTTTGCAAACTACAATTTTTAGAAAAAGAGAGGTTTTAAAGGTAAACTGAAAGTTAAGTCGTGGGAGCCAGTTGCCTATGCGTCTACTCCGCACACCTCATACCGGAAGTCCCCTGACTGACTTTTTTGAACTCCAGCCCACAAGTGACTTCAACCGTTACTGTCATGCATCTGACTGCATGTGTAAGCTGTAGAAACTCTACCGTTATCATATCCAAGGTAAGAATTACAGTACTTTTGTATGGCTATTGAAAACGGGAATTTATTCGAATTATACTGTTTCATAATCGAATGTTAACCAAAGCTGTTAGTCATGTTAGAATTAGCTAGCAAGCTAACTTTCCCAGCTACTAACTAACTTCATTATTGTGTGGAATATCTGGAATGATAGTTTATATCATACATCATATCTATCTGTCTGTGATGTCGCTATAAATGTATTCTAGAGTTTTAGTTTGAATGAAATATCAGGCGCAAGTAAGTTATATAGCTAACTTATCGTAACTCCCCCTATTTCCACCGGTCCCGTATTTCCACCGTCTTGCGTGTATGTGTCACTTAATATCCATTTCTATACAAACCAAGACAGCGGACTCCTATAGAAACGCAACCACCCACAACATAGGTGTATCTAAATTAGCTATGTACCAAAAATGACATTTTACCGTGACTCGAGGAGCTGTAAACAGTGTTGTAAGGCTGCGTGTACACAACCGCTTGGAGCTCCAGTCGAATTTTAATTTCACGACGAGAATTATCGGTCTAACCGTCCATGTGCCGTTGAAACGGTGTAAATAGGCGACCCATCAGGCCAGCACTATAACTCCGAGCGTGGTAAACAAAATCGGATATTTCAGGCAGTAAATGCTCCCGTTAAGAACCAAACCAGATTTTGTTCAAATCTACACAACTATGGCTGCTGAAAAATGTAAGGTTCATTTAGTAAATGTTATTTTGAAGTGTTAAAAAACATCGTTGTTTTAGAATTTCTGAACAAAAGTGATAATTGGGGGTGTTACGATAGCTAACAGCTACATTTAAAGTGGCTGTTGCCATGCAGGCTAACGTTACAGACACATATGGAGGTTGTTAACTTTAAGTAGCAGTAATAACGGTTACCTTGTGAACTTCCATGGGACATAGGTAGGTAACATTATTTTTACATTATTACATTATTATACATACATAATATACATGTAGTGTTGCTATAACGTGTTAACTGGAAAGATGACCTGTAAAACAATCAATAAAGTCATTCATAAGTTATATCTATACCCACTATACTCACTGATTTAAGGAACTAAGGAACTGCAGTTTAGTATAGCCATGGTCATTAACAGACCTGTCATATAATGGATGTGAATGGGGGCAAGTATGATGGGTGGATATGCCGACAAGTAAAAGGATCTTTAGTTTGTGAAGGGTAGTGTTAGGCTACATGTTTTTCATTTCTTAGCCCTTATTTGGCCCTTGTTTGATGTACCTGACTTGCACTGAGGCATGTGTTTATTTAAGATGCATGTGAGTGAAGTAGTGCTTCAGTGATGGTCTTTTCATGTTCTGTGTGTTTTGGAACTTATTAATCTTAGTCTCCATGTGTTCCCTCTGTTTGCAGTCGGTGTGTTGTGAGGACTGCTGCCCTGAGAACGCTGAGTGCATTCTGGAATATTCCAAATGTGTGCCACTTCCATACTGAAGAAGTTCTAAGCCCGCAAGAGAGTTCACTCACCAGGTAGACACACACACACACACGTAGAATCGCATATAGCATTATAATGTGTAAGCATGTATTTGTGTCTGTAACTGTGTTTAGTTTATCCCCTCTTTTCATGTGTTTGTTGTTATGACTGTGTAGTGGGCTCCATCAACTATCCAGGGCAATGTCAGTCCGTCTGGATGGCACTACCTGCTACTTGATGATGTCTAAAAAGCCATGGCTGCTGCCTTCAAAATGGTGTAAGTGTTTGTGTTTTGAATGGTTTTTTTTTTGTTCCATGGTGAGGGCTATGGGTTATGTTATTGTGCATGCTCTAATTTGCTTGACATGTGCTATGTAATGCATTAATACAGAAACTAATCAGGATTATTGCAGCTACTTAAAATAGTCTTGAATTTAGCCATTTTACCATTGTGTTGGTGGTAATGTTAGTAGTGTTGTGAATATCTGCCAAACTGATCATAATCATTATTTTAGTAATTGTACAGCAATTCAATTTATTGTACAGGATGCATCATTTTGTTTAATCTTATCTTTTACTCATCTTTTACTGGCAGAGCCCTCACAAGTAAACTGATATCAAGACTTACATAGATGGTGATGGTGGTGAGGGTGCCTTCAGAAGGTAATTATCATTTTTGTTTGTACACCTGATTGACTTACCTTACTTATTGTTTTGATGCTATGATTTTTACCTTTATCAACAATAACAAAATGTATGGCAATTGCTGTTTTATTTTTTTAGGTGCTATCCAGCAGTCCCAGCCTGGAGCCAGAAGCTGCTATTGCAAGTCAGATGGGGGAGGAAAGGTGGTGTAGGCAAGAAGGCAAGAGCTGCTGCAGGCAATGTTGCAATTAGGTATGATATCACACAGACATACTGCTGCTTAGACGTGTTGGGTCACTTTAAAAAAAGGTCCTCTTTATCAAAAGAAATGCACCGGACATTTCTAAGTGTACCCCAAACTTTATAATGTTGGTGTATACACATCTGCTTTACTTCTAACTATTGGCTCCCTATAGTAGCCAGAATTAAATTTAAATCTCTCACTTTGGCCTATAGGACACTAACTAGATCTGCTCCTTGTTATTTTAATTCAATAATCAAGCCTTACATCCCCAACCACCCACTGCGGTCTTCTGGTGAGCGTATGTTGTGTCGACCAGTCATGAAAACTGGGTCTAATTCCAGACTCTTTTCTTCAGTGGTTCCATGTTGGTGGAATGAACTGCCCAGTGCTCTCCGTTCCTGTGGTAGTTTTGGGTCGTTTAAGAGGGGTCTAAAGACATTCCTATTCAACATATACTTAGTTGTTTAAGCGCTTATGTGTTATGGTTTATATAATGTTGTTTTATTTTAATTGGGCTGTTAATTAATTTGACATTATTGTTTATTATTGATATTCTCCTTAATGTAGTCTTAGCATGTCATTGTTTTTATATTATTGATTGAATTGACATTATTGTTTTATTATTGCCTTTCCCCTTTTTTACATTGCTTTTTATTAGGCTATTGCTTGAATTGATATTATTGTGTACTACAACTATTCTCCTTACTATATTTGACCTACATTTTAATCTGTTCCCTGTTCAATTTTAAATATTATTATGTTGTTTTGTATTTATGTGTCGCTTTGGACAAAGGCGTCTGCTAAATCCATAACCATAACCATAACTATTGCACCTGACTTCAAGGCTGCTAGTGTAGGTTTGCTTTTATTTGTCACACAAGCTGAGTAGTTTGCATTAAAGGTGCTCCAAGAGATGTTGGGTAATGTCACTTCTGTTGATGTTCAACAGAACAGCTGGAACAGCTTGTTATGTTTCATGGTCCAGACTAGACCAGGGGCCTGTACTACGAAGGGAGCTTAACCTACCCAGATGTAACCCAGGGTTACTTTGTTAAACCGGGGTTGACAAAACCTGGTTATCTTAAGTGGTGTTAATCGGTACTACGACGCTGATTAGGAAGTTGATTTGTTGAACCGAGGTTAACCTAATTGGAGTTCACATAAAAGGGGCGGGTTGCAGCGCAAGTCCACTTTCAATGACGCGATCACCTTATTTTACGGATGAGGAATGCACAATTATTATGACAAGTTATGAGGAATTAAACCCCACTCTACGACAAAAATCAAATACGTCGGCAGTGAACAAAGCAAGGCAAGGCTGTTGGCAACGTATTGCAGATCGGGTAGCCTAAAATGCCTAAAAGTAAAGTTTTATTTCCACATGTTCAAATATGTGTTACGGAGGATTAATAGCTAGCGGAATGTCTGAAATGAGTTGAAATACTGTACTTAAAGTGCTTATT
Organism: Alosa sapidissima; assembly: GCF_018492685.1. Lineage (NCBI taxonomy): Eukaryota > Metazoa > Chordata > Actinopteri > Clupeiformes > Clupeidae > Alosa > Alosa sapidissima. The sequence goes on along the minus strand of NC_055958.1, from coordinate 1,733,920 downwards.
TTGAGAAAAGGCCTACAGATGCAACACAATTCAGAAGCAGGCATATCAATTCATAAGGATAATTGAATGTTTAAGTAGCCCCCATTGACTGATTTACTGTATGCCTAATCCTGTGAACATTTCAGATGCAACACCAGTGCCAAACGCACATGGCGGCAGGTGAAAATGAAACACAAAAACATATCAGAATTGTAGGTTTATATAGTTATAGCTTGCATTCATATTTCTTAATTATGAAAATATGTTGTAGGCTATTCTTAGGACTGTAGCCTTCACTTGGCCTCTGTTTTACAGCTAACAAGAAAAAAGGTGTCTTTGAACACTAGGTTACTGTAGGAGGAAAGGCACCAGAGTGTTTTACAGTAGCAGATGAGGTGAATATCATCACAATAATGATATCTTACATTTTGTAAAGTTTCAGATTAATCAGTTGAAGCGTTACAATTTCTGGCTCATTTCCTGCTTGGCCAGGTGGTGGCGCTATGCCAGGCAGGCCCATTGGGTGTCTATATATTGTCACGCCCGGCTTTGCCGTGCTGTGGTGCGGCCCGCCCTTTTGTCTGTCTGTCTGTCCCAGACCTACAGGTGGAGCTGTTACCTGGCCGTGCAGAGTAATTGATGGCTACGAGGCCTATTAAAAGAGGCCTTCCTGTCTGCTCACTCTCTCTCTCCTGTTCCGGCCGTCCGTCTGCGCGGCTGGCTACAGTCTCGCTCCGCACATACCTTTTGCTTACACTACACTTCATATACTGATGAACACTACACATTTTGTTAATCATTACATTCACTGATTTTCCTTTATTTATTTAATAAACCTTTATTGTTAAATTGTAGCATCGGTGTGGTCTCCCTTCATGTCACTACCGCTGTACGAGCCCAGTGGTCCTGACAATATCATCATAATCATAATATCTATTAACCTGAGAAGTTTCAGACAATATCCTCATAATCATAATATCTATTAACCTGAGAAGTTTCAGACAATATCCTCATAATCATAATATCTATTAACCTGAGAAGTTTCAGACCATTTATTCAAAGCATAGAGCATTTCTGGCACATTTCATGCTTAGCCAGATGGTGGCGCTGTGCTAGGTATCTGAATTACACATGAATGAATATCATCACAATAATGATTTCCAATATTTTATACCTACCAAGATTCAAATAAATCAGTTAAGGCATTGCCCATTTCTGACACATTTCCTGTTTGGCCAGGTGGTGGCGCTATGCCAGGCAGGCCAATAGGGTTTCTGGATATTCTCTTAATCATAATATCTAGTTTCAGACTGTTCATTCAATGCACTTTGACTTTATGGCACATTTCCTGTTTATGTGCAAGATATTAAAATCATAACATATGACAACATATCAAAAATCCCTTCGTGATTTAACATCAGCGTCATCTTGCCATCATATTTGCCAAATTTCACATGAATCTGACAAACCGTCTGTTGCCAGTGGGTGGCACTATGCCAAATATGGATTATGGGCTTGTGAATATTGTCATTACCATGGTATTCAATAACCTGTGAAATTTAAAACATTGCAAGCCATGCATGGTGAATTAAGACACATTTATTGTTTTTGTGGAAGGGTATTAAAATTCATAGTTTCGCCATTTCGTAAAATTACAACATCTCCATTTAGAATCAGAAGCATATTGGCCTATTTAGCATATTTAGAATAGAAGCATATGTATACCAACTTTCACATGAACTGTCTAGGAGGAGTATGTTAAAATTGATCATGTCCACAACACAGAAAAATCTCAATTACCTCACTTCCTGTGGGCGTGGCTAATGGCATGTTAATACAAAAGTCGATTGTTTTTGGGAGTTACATACAACCACCAAATTTGGTGTGTGTGTCTAAAACTTTATGCCAACCACAAGTCACAGTGACATAAGGGGGCGCTATGGAGTTCCTGGGCAACGCCCGGTGCCAAGGCTTTTTCCCCTGTGTATTCACGGTACCTCTCGCCAAAATTTCATGCGTTTTCACCAATGGGAAGCACCTCTTTTGGCATCACAATTCATCACATTTTGGTCCGCACAAAATCCCAAATACCTCACTTCCTGTTGGGCGTGGCTAATGCATTGTACATACGAAAGTTGTTCATCTTGGGGATATACACACACCTACCAAATTTGGTGTGTCTAGCTGAAAGTATATGCTAACCACTGGATCAATCACCTAAGGGGGCGCTACTGAGTCCCTGGGCCACGCCCGGGGCCAAGCCTTCATGCATGTGTAGCCATTGTCATACCAGATGTGTGTGCCAAATTCCAAGACTTTTTACCCATGGTAACTAGGGCTGTCACTTTTGTGAAAAAATCCTGTTCGATTTTTGAGACATAAGTGTTCATTGAATCGATTGTAAAATCGATTTTTCATGTCTATGATTTTTCAACGCCAAATATAATATGGGAATTTTCTTTTTAGCTTTCGCAATGCTTACTGCACTTCGAAATTCTTGTATATTCTTATATTCTTGTTTGTGAATTTTGTTACATCTATCCTTTTTATTTGTTTAATTCGTTTAAAATGAATAGTGTACATATTTGGTCAATATCGATTCCCTATTTCAGTTTTCGAAACTTGTGTTGTTTGGTCCAATCGATTGTGCAATCGATTTTCGAACGTAAAGTGACAGCCCTAATGGTAACCACCTGGAACACACACTTTACTCATTTGGAACTTTTGCACTTTGTGATCATTCTGTAATTCTTCCACATCCCATTCATCATTTTTAAGTCATTCAAAATATGGTGGAATAAGTTACAATATTAATGTCTCTGTGTGATTTACGTTTTACATGATGAGATTACCTCTGGTACTCTATTGCTGGTTTTGTTTATTCGTTTTCTATTGTAGATATGTGGTTTTGGCTGCCTCTGTGGACTTTTGCCTCTCTGGTTGCTTTCCCGTCTTTGCACCAGAGATCCATTCTACAAACAAGAGTATGAAACATTTCAAGAACAGGAGACACATGTGCATGTGAAAAATCTATTAGGAAACTTGGCCAAAAAGAAAGCCACCATGAACCCTTCAGAACTATCCAGCCACTGCAGGAGCAACAACAGCAAGACCAGCAGTTAGCCATGGCCAATGGCATAGCTGCGAGGGGAGGGGAAGAGGAAGAGGAAGAGGGGAGAGGAACATCAGCCACTGCTGGGGCAACAACAGGGAGACCACCAGCAACAGCCGAGGGCCGGGGATTTAAATGATGCATGGATTGAAATATCTGATCCAGTCTTTAACTTGAAGTCTTGGCAGCAGGACCAGCACAAAGACCAGGATCAACCAAGCCGAAGCAGGAGCAACAAAGAAAGCAAAAGCAGTAAGAAATGCCCCAGCAGCTGATGCAGCAACAGACAGAACACTACTAATAAATGACTCTTTAGATACTTCTGTCACTACATTGGCTCTTGCTGCTGCTGAAACAAGACAAGAAGCAAGTAATGCCTCAGAAGCTGCAAGAAAAGAAGCTCAAACGACAAAAGCAAGTGAAGCAGCAGCTGAAGTGGCTGGTGCAAAAAAAGCAATGGCAGAAATAACAGTGGCAGGGTTCTCAAGTTTTGAGCTCAGCTTGGAGTGAGATTTGTGTGTGTGGGGGGGGGCACTCACTCACTAAAATGTTTCGCTTGTGTGTAGAATTGAATAAAGTAAGTGCATTATTTACTAAGATGAGTGCACCATTTATTAAAACTTGCGCACTATGTAAAAGGTGTGCACACATGGGCAGATTATCAGATGTGAAATGGGCCCCCCAGGCACAGATGTGAAATTCAAAAGGTTGGTAACTCAGCTTAGTTAGGTCTGGGTCTGGGGGCATGCTCCCCCAGAAGAATTTTTTAAAAAATAACCCCTTAAATAACAACTTCTGGTGAGATTTTTGTTAAGAAGCATTAACACTTTGAGACCTTGAATTTGTCATTATATACATTCTATATCTTGTTTTTGTTTATTTTCCAGGACAGTCTGGGATTTGTACCCATCTTGCATAGTTTATGTCTCTTATTTCAGCCTTTATATCAAGGGGAAACCATTTGTGTTTTTATGTCACCAGGAAGCATGTCACTAGAAATAACTTTTGATATTTAGTCACTCAGTACATATATCTCGTAATTGGTGAGCCATAGAATATCCCACCGTCAAGATTATTATATTTGAAAAGGACAGCAAGTTCATTATTTTTTGTTGCTATTACATTATGGTGGTTGGCAGCTCATTGTCTGCAGCAGCCCTGTATCTTTAGAGAAAAAATATATGTGTAGTATACTCGCTATTGATAACACTCATTGATAATAAGCTAATTTCATTCATTGTTAACATGGTCCATCGAGGCTCAGACGGGTGTCCCGGGACCTGATGAACATGCCGCTAAAAAGCACAAACGAGTGTGAAAGTTGCAGCCGTGACGACAGGGAAAATGCAGGCAGCCACGAGAGTGATAGGTCGTATAAAATGAACGTTGCTGATGTCTGGGTACACAAACTACAACGACACTTCATTATGTTTTCTTAATGTCCGACAGTTTAGTTTAGTTTATAAATTGGAAAATAGGCTAATTTTGCCATAAAGTAAGCTAGGCCTACAGCGTTACAAGTGTTCGTAGAAAGGCCTGCCTGATTTACACACACTGTTAAAGTACCATAAGTAGGCTGGTTTACCAAAATGAAACAGTTGAATTTCTGAATAAAAATAATCTTAAACGTGTAACCCCACATAAGCGCACAAACATAACGTGGTTTCAGGGAGGGGATGTCCTATTTTGGAATTTTACCAGGTGTTATACGGTAACTGGCTTTCATGTTAACTGGCTGGACTGTTCACTTTGCCTCTGGAGTTAACGTAACCGCCCCCTTCTTTTGCAGGTGTGTTAAGCTGGTGATTTAGCCTCCGATACCTGGGGCCTGTACTACGAAGCGGGGTTACTCGCTTATCTGGGTAACTTCGAGAGTAACTTGATCCCGTGTGGCGTAAGTTCCCGATTAACCCGTACTACGAAAGGTGGATAGGTTTTAACCGAGGTATGCTGCCATGGCAATTTACGCTGCATCTCAAACCTGCTCCGAGCAGGTTATGTTCTTGGTTAACCCGAGGTTTCCGTTAACCACACCCTTTATAAGTACCACCCCTCCACTAACAATTCGAGACTATGTCGGCGTACCTGGATGATCCATACGACATCGGAGCGCAAATCGTGAGGTGCTCTCTTCGAGGGGTTTTAGAGACCGCCATATATATATATATATATATATTCTCTATGAAGATATAGATGGTCAGTCGAGGGAATTCGTTATCTTTGTCAGATGATCTAGGCAGAAGTCTCTAATGTCACCCGTCATAGCAATGCCCTTACGTGGACATTCATGTTTTCCACCTAATCGATGATGCTGAACATCTGAGCAAGAATACTGTATGTCCGAAAATAAATTGGACATAGGCCTAGCCTAGCCTACAGTATGCTGAACATCTGAGCAAGAATAGCCTAAAATAAATCGGACATAGCCTAGGCCTAATAAATTAAAATCACCATTTTAACAAACTTGATGAATTGAATGTCATATTACTGTACCCTGCACATAAAGGCTACACATTTCCACAGCACCAGAATTCGACCGAATGCCTCCCTCAACCTCTTCCACAATCGGCCTTCCACTATTATTTGCGATGGCCAACTCCTCTGCTACTGTAAACACTCCTTACAGTAGCCTAGTTTTCAAAGACACCTTTTTCTTGTTAGCTGTAAAACAGAGGCCAAGTGAAGGCTATAAACATACTAGGCCTACATGTTTTCATAATTAAGAAATATTAATGCAAGCTATAACTATATAAACCTACTATTCTGAATAATGTGTTTGTGTTTCATTTTCACCTGCTGCCATGTGCGTTTGGCAATGGTGTTGCATCTAAAATGTTCACAGGACTAGGCATACACTAAATCAGTCAATGGGGGCTACTTAAACGTTCAATTATCCTATTACTGTAATCTATATGCCCACTTCTAAATTGTGTTGCATCTGTAGGCATTTCTATGAACTCAAAATAGGCAATTTAATTATTTCAACTAATTTCAGACATTCCGCAAGCTATTAATCCTCCGTAACACATATTTGAAGAACATGTGGAAATAAAACTTTACTTTTAGGCATTTAGCCTACCCGGTCTGCAATATGTTGCCAACAGCCTTGCCTTGCTTTGTTCACTGCCGACGTATTTGATTTTTGTCGTAGAGTGGGTTTTAATTCCTCATAACTTGGCATAATAATTGTGCATTCCTCATTCGTAAAATAAGGTGATCACGTCATCATTGAAAGTGGTGACTTGCGCTGCAACCCGCCCCTTTTATGTGAACGCGCACAAACTCCAATTAGGTTAACCCCTTCATAATCAGCGTCGTAGTACCGATTAACACCACTTAAGATAACCAGGTTTTGTCAACCCCGGTTTAACAAAGTAACCCTGGGTTACATCTGGGTAGGTTAAGCTCCCTTCGTAGTACAGGCCCCTGGTCGCAGATTCGTCTGTTTAACTCAAGTTCAAATAAATGTTTGTGATGCTCCACTTTGTTGTTTAATAAAGCTTTACAACACGATGTGTCGGCGTTGGAGGTGCCAGGTTGTCTGTAGTAGGCTAGGCTACATGTGCTGGACCATGAATATGCCACCAAATAAATAAAACGAAATAAACTCCACGTGGGTCTCGAACCGCTACTAAATTAAACTACGTGTATGATAACCTGACACCAACCTGCTTGCGCCACTAACCAGCTGACACTCTGTGGGGAAATTGGCCATATCTACTAGGTTTAGGTTACTAGTGGTCACCTAGTATGTTATTGTGTTTAGCAGGTTAACACAGCGGATTATGGTAACTGGCTACTGTGTTATCTTGCAACGTTGCCCAAGCCGTTTACTTAGGCCTTCAAAGTAGCCTAACATGGTTAAGTTTACAAATGTTTCACTGATTGCTGCCAGGCTGTGGCCTCCTCTACTTGAAGTGTCTCTAACACAGGATTATCAATGCCAGCAAATAAATCGAATAAAAATGTTCAACTATGAGATTCGAACTCGAATCAAAGAGTATAGAAGTACTTAATATGCAGATTATTGTTTTGTCATTCGAGCAAAGTATATACTCTGCTCGAATGACAAAACAATAATCTGCATATTAACCTAATGCACACAGGCTACCTAGGCCTATGTTAATAATTATAAGGCTATCACAATTAAAATAATAACCATATGGTAGTAGGCAGACAATCTCCAACAATTTTGCGAACAAATACATTTATCAAATAGTTTATAAATGTAATGAAGCTCCTTAAAAATTAGCACGGAGGTCTGATGTGAATGACAGCTAGCTGAACCAATAAGACAACATAATTACCATTAGAATTAACTTAGCTTGGCTGTTAGCCTGGTCGGGACCAGGCTAGGTGCAGAGAATAAATCCCCATGGTAACTTATGTGCCATCTCTTTTGTGAAACCAAGTCAAGGCTAAATTCATCCAGGATAACCTAAAAATCCCAGCTTAATCCCTTATCTAGGTTTTGTGAAATACCCCTCAGGTATCGGAGGCTAAATCATCATTCAATCATGTGTTCAATCATCTGAACACATCTGCAAAAGAAGGGGGCGGTTACGTTAACTCCAGTGGGGTGTACTACGAATCTCGATTAGTGGGTTAGCGAGGTATGTTGCACTCAAAGCCAGGGTATGCTGTGACACGAAAGTGGATCTGTTTTAGTGTCGCTATATCACCATGGTATCTTATGCTGTCAACCAAACCTGGTCGGGAGGAGGTTATGTGCTAAGTTATAGCTCATATCGTGTAATCTACCACCCGCTGACCAATCAATTGTCTTAAAAACGAAGTTATCTCACGTGTAGGATTCTGTCATATATCTTACAGGTGGAGCTCTGCCTCTACTAACATTTTGGATCTCGAATGCGCTTTAATAGGGCGGTGCGTGCAAATATCCCACTATGGATGTTCATACCATACAACAACTGATGACAATTGATTTATTTGATGTCATAGGTTAGACACAAAAAATGACCGCAGTGTAGATTAAGCTATCGCTCATGAATGCGGAAGTAATTGTTTTTAAATAGAGGCGGTCTTGTGCGTCTCCACGTTTCACGATTGGCCAACGTCATCCCAACACCGAGAACGCGCACGGATCTGAGCTGAAAGCCTAGTTTGACAAATATATCATATAACTGCTATCGTAGTATCACTTAACGTATACCCCTGAGTCAAGGCTTTGTCAAGCCTCGCTATGTCTACATAGCCTAGATATGTCTAACGTGCTTCATAGTATACCCCACAGAGGCAAAGTAAACAGTCCAGCCAGTTAACATGAAAGCCAGTTACTGTATAACACCGGATACAACGAACACTATTTTTTGATTGGATGTCGGTGGCTATTTATGTTTTTGATTTTGCTGGTGAGTGGTGCGCTAGTTCTGAATCTAATAAATATACAGATACCTTGACATCCCTAGTAATATTTCTGCGTGAGGAATGCAAGGTGTGGCGTGTGAACTTGTTGAATCGCGTGTGTCTCACGCCCATTGCGTGAGACTTGAGAACCCTGCAGTGGCAGCAATTAGGGCAGCATCAGCTAGAGCAAAAGTAGATAGATAGATAGATAGATAGATAGATACTTTATTGATCCCTAGGAGAAATTCAAGGTCACAGTAGCATACAGACATACACACACACACATTCACTAACAGCAGAAAAAGTAATTAAAAGTATATGATATGAAAAAACACAACTAAGCAATAAGGACTGTAGAACATAAAGAATATACTAAATGTACTAAAATACAAATTATACTAAATAAAACTTAATCTAAATCAATTCTAAAAAACAGTATCCACATAGTGGGTGATTAATCAATCAGGTGCGCTTGCAATGACTGAAGCAGGGACTGAGCCTGTGGTCCTCTGTGCATAAGAGATACACATCGGACTTCTGCTACAACACCGAGTCATGCCACATGCAGAAGTTTTCTGATGATACTGCAATTGCGGGGTGTATCAGGAACGGGCATGAGGAGGAGTACAGGAGCCTGGTGGAGGACTTTGTGCAATGGTGCAAACTCAATCATCTTCAACTTAACACTTCAAAGACCAAGGAGATGGTGGTGGATTTCCGCAGGTCTAAGCCCACTCTGCTACCAGTTCACATTGATGGGGTCAATGTGGAGGTGGTTAGCACCTACAAGTATCTGGGTCTCCACCTGGACAATAAACTGGACTGGTCAGCCAACACTGATGCACTCTACAAGAAAGGGCAGAGCAGGCTGTACTTCCTGAGGAGGCTGCGGTCCTTCAATGTGTGCAGTAGGCTCCTCAGGATGTTCTACCAGTCTGTTGTTGCCAGCGTCCTCTTCTATGCAGTAGTATGTTGGGGAGGAAGCACAAGGAAGAAGGATGCGGGGCGACTTGACAGGCTGGTAAGGAAAGCTGGCTCTGTAGTGGGAGCTGAACTGGAGTGCATCACTTCACTATCTGACAAAAGGACCCTGAACAAACTGATCAACATCTTGGACAATGAGTGTCACCCACTCCACAGCAGAAGAGCCTGATCAGCTGGAGACTTCGCTCACTGCCTTGCACAACTGACAGACTAAGAAAGTAATTTGTCCCCAGGGCCATTGAACTGTTCAATGCCTCACTTAAGGGAAGAGGAGAGATAGACTTATCTGCATAGTCTGTCTGCCTCTTCACCCCCTCCATGTTTGGATACTGTCTGTCCACTAGCCACTTTTACCACTGTCTTTATGCCTCACTGTTTGCGTGCTATATTAGCACATATGCATAACCCCCCCCCCCCAAGCCATAGACTTTACTTTACTTTATTTCTGCATTGTTGCACTGTTGACTTACTCATTTGCACTATCACCATGACCACTATCACCATTGCACTACCACCATGACACTCATTCACACAGAGCACCTTAGAGCACCTTACCATATCTTACTATGCACAGAGAATCACAGGCTTGTCATTGCAAGCGCCTCTGATTGATTAATCACAACTATGTGGATACTGTTTTTAGAATTGATTTAGATTAAGTGTTAGTTAGTATAATTTGTATTTTAGTATATTTAGCACATTCTTTATCTTCTACTGTCCTTATTGCTTAGTTGTGTTTTTATAGTATATACTTTAATTACTCTTTCTGCTGTTAAAACCCTTTAGCTGCCAGGGTTTAAAAAATATAAATTGGATTTTTACATCAAAATTTCAAAAGGCCATGGCTTGCAAGTGGTCAGAGATAAAGTCCTACTGTAAATGTGAAAAAGTATGACCAGAAGTTTATGAAGGGGGTAAATTTACTCATCTAATTTGCATATTATGACGTCACTGGCAACCACCGTGAATTATGCACATTTCAGTAAATACTAGATGTTGAACATATTTGAGCAGTTTTACTTTCTTTTTTTGTGATTTCACCGACATAACAAAGGAACAGGAAAACAGTCACATGTAAACCAACAATAGTAAACTATTACTATAATCACAAACCCTATGCTACTATACAATAAAGTAGCTGTCGTGTTATGAAATAACCCGTGAGTCCGACTGTAAGTTAACGTGTCTCTTTATTGTGAACCTTCCCCAACTCTGGCGGTAACTCCCCTCACCTCTGACCCTGCCGATGATGTCATCATGCAGCTCTCGTTAACATACATAACACCACACCTCCCTTTCTAGAATCACTGGGTGGACTACCAGTTGATTCCTCAGACCTTAGAGGATTATTCTGCCTCTTTTGTTGGAAGGTCTGTTCCTAGCTGAACACCAACCAGTTCCCTTTTTTTTTTCCTTGAACATCACAAATACATTCAACCTATATCTCTGTCTTACTTTATGTAAACTTATCACTGCTGTAACCTCATACTGTAAACTGTATTTTCCTTTTTCCACATGGTATATTTCAGTTTCTGAACACAAATACCAAAATATCAAAATATGCATTTACCCTATTAACAAGTAGACATAACTGAAAAATCTTTCCCATTGTTTTTTATAAACACAGATCATTGAGAACATGCATGTGTGTTTTCTTTTCAGAAACCTATGTCTTTACAAGTCCAACCTTGTTGGTTTCACCACAGCTCTCCCAGACCTTGTTCTAGGAGTAGATGGCAGATTACGAACAGTCTGTGATTCTGCAGGTGTCTGCTCAGGAATGCCATCTGATGGTGGCGGCTGTTGCGTTGCTCCGCTGTTCTGCTCTGGAGATGCCCCCATGGGAATCAGGTGATGGCGATTGTGTCTCACTGTTCCGTGAGGTGCATCCACAAGGTAGGAACGTGGGGTGTTGTGGCTGCTGATCACTATTCCAGGTGTTCTTTGGTCTGTTACCCACACCTCTTGTCCTGGTGGGAGATCATTGAGGTTGCGCGTGCGATGACGCCTGTTGTAGTGTTGAGCGTCTATTGTTCTTTTCACCCTTTCTCTCACTGCCACAGTTCCGCTGTCGGGAAGAGCAGGGTCAAGCAATGCCGGAAGTGTTGGCACAGTTGTGCGAAGGCGCCTCCCCATCAAGAGTTGGGCTGGGCTGTACCCGTTCTGCAGTGGCGTGGCCCTGTATGACAGCAGAGCAAGGTAGGGGTCTGCTGCCTTTTTGAGAAGCTCCTTGATGGTCTTGACCGCCCGCTCAGCTTCACCGTTACTCTGTGGGAATTTTGGACTACTGGTGATATGGCAGAAGCCATATGACTCTGCAAATGCTGCAAAAGCCATACCTGAGAACTGCGGCCCGTTGTCGGTCACCAGCGTCTCGGGAATGCCGTGACGTGCGAAGATAGACTTTAGATGGACAATGACATCCGTCGATCTGGAAGGGGTGAGCTGAGCAATCTCCACAAACCTGGATGCGTAATCCACCACAAGCAGGTAGGTCTTGCTTCCCAGCATGAAAAGATCAGCTCCCAGCTTCTGCCACGGTCTGTCAGGATAGCTTGATGGAATTAGTGGCTCTTTGCTGTTCTGCCTTTCTTTGCAGCATGCATGGCAGTTGAGGACCAGCTCCTTCAGCTGCTGGCTCAGGCCAGGCCACCACACTGACTGTCTAGCACGCTCTCTGCACTTTTCCACGCCCTGGTGGCCTACATGCAGTCTGGCCAGAACATCATTTCTCATAGCTGAGGGGATTACCAGCCTGGTTCCCTTCAATAAGAGTCCCTTATGAATGGTAAGAAATGCACGTTCCGCCCAGTATGCTTTGAGTAGAGATTCCTTAATGCTGTGCTCTGGCCAGCCTTCTTCACACAGCCGCATCACCTTTGCACATACACTGTCTGTCCTCAGCTGCTCTCTCAATTCGTCCAGATACTCCGACCTTGCAGGTAAGTTCTCGGTGATGGAATCAGCATATATGTTAGAGTCCTCTAGGAAATCTCTTTCCTCTGGTGTCGCACCCCTCTTGACTGGAGCCCTTGACAGTGCGTCGGCTGTCCCCAGACACTTCCCTGGCACATGAGCAATGGAATAGGAGTAGTGCATCAGCCGCATGCAAAATCGCTGGATTCGCGGGGGGAGGGCATCTAATGCTTGTGACCCCAAAAGGCTCAGCAATGGTTTGTGGTCAGTTTCTAGCGTGAAGTGTTTGCCAATGAGGAAATTTCTGAACCTCTCACAGGCCCAGGTCAGTCCCAATGCCTCCTTTTCCACCTGCGCGTATCTCTGCTCAGTCTGTGTGAGCGATCGTGACACATACAGAGGGTCCCCGTTAAAAATTGACACTTCATTCACGATAATGGTGATTCACACAGCTGGGTGACATATAAGGACAACTGCAGCCGCTTGGGGGCAGCATAGTCCGCTGTGGCGTTCAACGGTCGAACCGGACGGCGCATTCGACAGCAAGGCCTGTGATTGGCCGAGTTTTCAGTGCGTTTCTCTGTTTTTAGCAGCCCCTGCAACATGCTAATCCACTGTAGCCTAAGCTTTGTACATAATGTTAAACATAGTTTTGGATTCAGTGGCAAGATTTCTTGATTGTATAGTGCCTGTCTCTCAGTAATGTTTTAAAATGAGAGCTTCGTCAGCTGGCAGTAGGCTACTTTGTCGGTAGTCATGAGAAGTTCGCTTGCTAACAGAACATAATAATGCTGCCCAGAAACCTTGTGAATAGTTCTGACACTAACGAGGTTGAAATATAGCATTTGCCTACAGCATCTCCTTAACAGTAATGTTAACAAAATGACAGCATTCATATGACAAAGGAAAACGAATCCGGTCACTCAAGACTGTGCCGCAGCCGTGGGGCAGAAGACGCTTGGTGGCCGTCCACAACGTTATAAACTTAACCTAAATAGCCGGCTGCTGTAAGCTACAATCGGATTTTATTGTATACCCCTGTTGTCTCAATGATGATAACATCTCATTTCCGACTATATTTCAAAGTGTGCCGTTCATTTGCATTATTAACATAACATCGTATTTTGTCATTTTTGGCGAAGACATGCATTCCGTTAGGGATATTGAACATATTTAACATTCTCTAACCATCGTGATTTCGAATTGGTGCAGTTGTCAGCACAAAAAATCATTTTATTCTTTTGCTCTTTTGCATTGCTCTATGCTGTTCTATGGTGCTTTCCAAAGATTTGGTGCTTTCTGCCTCTTGGTTGCGCACGCATGATTTCGTGACGTTTCATAGAAATCCATATATAATGAGCGCATAAAACGACTTGTTGACGTTTTGGGACATTAATCTACATGTAGGCTACGTTAAGCTTTAAGGATTGTATGTCCTTAATTTATTTATATAGGCCTATTTAGGCTACTTGCGCAAACCCTGGATACTTTTATTGCCACACAACAATATTGGTGGTATTTGTTACATTAGCTTCAAAAGGCACCGCTTCAGAAAGCTGCACTGCTTGTGAAAGAAGGGGGTGGGGGAGGGGAGCTTGCAGCCAAGTGTCGGAAAAATGCATAGCCTACAACACAGAACTCTCGCATTAGTCACTGACAGTAGACACGCTTCCAGCCTAATGACTTTCACACATTTTGAATGATTTACAGTATGCCTATACATTAGCGCTCCACGTGTAGAGACTGTGCAGAATACAATGTGTGAATGATGCTCAATGATTTGCCAATAGCCTATAATAGTCTTCTGCTGGGTTGCATGTACTGTATAGCCTAGTTTTACTGTACATTTTTTCAGCCTTTATTGGTTAAATGACCATTTTTATTACGAAAATATTTCTTAACTTCAAAAACACAGTGTCTAAAACTCGGTGTCATTCAGACTCAACCCTCTTGACGTTTGGTGATTAATTGACAGCTGTTTTGGGACACGTTAAACTTTCTTTATAATGAGCGCATAAAACGACTTGTTGTTTGGGACATTAAGCTACGTTAAGCTTTTTCACGTTAAGGATTGTATGTCCTTAATTTATTTATATATTTAGGCTACTTGCGCAAACCCTGGATACTTTTATTGCCACACAACAATATTGGTGGTATTTGTTACATTAGCTTCAAAAGGCACCGCTTCAGAAAGCTGCACTGCTTGTGAAAGAAAGGGGTGGGGGAGGGGAGCTTTCAGCCAACAGAACCCGCTTCTCGCACTAGTCACTGACAGTAGACACGCTTCCAGCCTAATGACTTTCACACATTTTGCAGAGAAAGCTCGAGTAGCCGAGAGAGCAGAGAAAGCTCGAGTAGCCGAGAGAGACGCCGAGAATGATCGGTTGAAAGCGGAGGTCAAAAACCTCAAACGAGAGCTTCAACAACTCCGAGAGGCAGCCACTTGGAGAGCCAGAGACATTTTACAGGAGATGAGAGTTGGAATCGGAGAACTTCAGGCGACGCTACGTGAGCAGAGAAGTTATTCGACGCCTGAGAGACCAATCCCCAGGTGCACCTCGACACCAGCTCCAGAAACGTCCTCCTTGCAGATGTCTCCATTGGCCCTCTCCGTCACACTCAACGACAGCATCCAAGTTCCTAGTCAACACGCAGACGTGACCTTGCGTGATGTTGGTCCCGAAGACCACGCTAAGATTCACCAACAGCGCTACGGCCAAGTGGGCAGATACGGATGCCTGCTCTTCAGGTCCATCGTCACAGAGGAACACTATAAAGCCTGGAGCAAAACCACCAACTGGGATGGAGCGAAGGGCAAGCGAGCACTGCCGCAAAATGTGAAAAACTTTGTGGTCTCAACACTACAACGAAAGTTCCCTGCTATGGGGAGGAGTGAACTGAAGGACTGCATCAATAAGATCAACGAATTCCTCCGCACAACACGCAGATCTTCCCAGGGATTCAACGTGCTTTAAATTTAGACTGTAGAATGTAGAATGTAGACTTCGTTATTTCAATAAATACGTTTTCTCTGAAGCACTTTCCCGACTTCGTCTTTCTATAGGCTAAGCATATCATGGAGATAGAGTAGAAAACTGGATTTAACTAAACAAATGTAACTAAGTAAACTGATTGTTCACACTACAGTAGGCCATGTCCCCCCTCTCAGGCTGTACAATAGGCCTATTGAAAGTAGGCTAATGAGCTCAATAGACACGTTAGCGCTTCCATTAGGAAACTTTCGTTGCAGACTTTCACAACTGATTGTTTAGCCTATACAGTAGCCTACTGTAGGCCTACTCTACAGTAGCCTAGGCTATAGGTTATGTTCCCCCTCTCAGGCTGTACAGTAGGCCTATTGAAAGTAGACTAATGAGCTTAGACACATTAGCGCTTCCAGCCTAATGACTTTCACACATGAATGATTTACAGTAGACACATTAGCGCTCCACGCAGTGGCGTAACTAGGCCTAGTAGGTGCAGCAAGTGCAGTCGCACCAGGGCCTGTGACCTCCGTCGCTACCCCCGCAATGCAATTGCTGGAAAATTCTATACCGGTCCTTTCTGACTACCTGCGTGCCTTTGGCCAGGCCAAGGCTACAGCGCAGACACTCGCCAATAAATGTCGGTTCAGAGTACATTTGAAAATGTTAGAGCGCGGAGAGTGAAGCGTCACTTTGACGAACTATCGGAAGATGAACGCTTAACCGATGCAGAGAGATACTTCAAAGTGCAGGTATTTAAAGCAACTCTGGACATCATAATCAGTCAGCTCTCCCAAAGATGTGCAAGCATGCGGAAAACTTGTTATGTGGTTGAGTCTTTACGTCCTATGATCCTTCAACTCGCAGGTGATGATGAACTGCTTGAAAAGGCAGTACGTTTGTCAGACCATTATAGCATGGACATTGCACCGACATTCCCAACACAACTCCTCTCATTTAGGTCTTGCTTTAAAGCAGAGATTTCACAGAAGTCATCTATTTTTCAACTTGCCAAAAGGCTGGTGGTAGATTATGACAGTGTAACATCCACATTCGGGGAAGTGTGTACTGCTCTCATGTTGTTTCTACATTGCCTGTGACTGTGGCAACAGCTGAGCGATCTTTTTCCAAATGTTCAACAATTGCTGGTGTACAGGCTATAATCAATTAGCTAAATCATTTGTCCAGCTGTTTAAACATTTTTTCGTGTTACATTCAAACGCAAAAGGTGCTTTGATATCTTTTTTGTTTAAACGTCGGCAAGCAGGCATGCTGCGGTTGCAATGAATGAGGATAATTGGTTTTATCTGCGGTGTTATTTTTTGCATTTTGAATATGACTCGCTCCAGCACGTCTACTTTTTTGCACGGTGCTTTCTTAAAGGAGCTGCACCATCTTACAACAATTGCATCTACATTTTCATATTAGAATGTTTTGTCAAGTGTAAGCTTAGACTACCGTGATCAAATTAAGTTTCCGTGCCCCCGCTGAAAGTCTCTTATGCTCTTATGCGCTTATCGTTACACTATCAAATCTATAAGTAACCGTGACAAATAGGGTATAAGATATATAAACTCACGCTATTGTATTATCATATATGTTTGGTAATGGCTCAGCTTTCTCTGATTGTTCTACTGACTTGGAAACTGCATCATGGAAGCAGTAAGTCAAGTCGCATCAAAAACAGTAGTGGCAGAACTCCAAAGTGACACCTTGTGGTTGTTTGTGTCAACTGCAGTTTGTGCCATTTCTGCTGAGAAAATGGGGATCGTGATTCCTGAAGGAACCCGTCCAAACTTAACGGGGACCCACTGTAGGCTACTGGCTTCCACATATCCTCCCACAGTTGAAGGAGAACTCCTCCCAGGCCATAGGAAGAAGCGTCTGCCGAAACTTTAACCTCCCTGTTGGGGTCATAAATCGCCAACACTGGTGGGCTAGTGAGTGCCTCTTTCAAATTCTGAAAAGCATGGGCTTGATCAACTCCCCACACCCAGCAGTTCTTCTTTGAGAGGAGATCTCGCAGAGGTTTGTCTCTCTCTGCCAGCTGTGGGATGAACTTCCCCAGTTGGTTGACGATGCCGAGAAAACTCCTCAGCTCACTCACGTTTGTGGGCTGCTCCATTTTCATTACAGCCTCTGTCTTCCTCGGATCTGGGCTGATGCCGCTGCTGGAGATTGTATGGCCCAAAAAGGTCACCACTTGCTTCGACAGGTCGCATTTATCGATGTTCAATGTGATACCTGCCCTCTGGATCCTCTCCAGTACAGTATGCAGTCGAAACTCTCCGGTGGTTGTATGTTGAATGTTGCACTCGGCCAAACTGTTCTCTGTGCAACCGCCGCCGCCGCTCTATTGCCAACATCCTGCACATCCTGCTCATCCTCCATTCCGGTGATTTTTTCGACACTTTAACGCGATAAAGAAAACTTTCAGACCGAAAACTCGTGATGCCCAAACGTCCAAAACAGTGTCTATTCTCTCCGCGTACTCACAGGACTTCTGACACCATGTCGTGTTATGAAATAACCCGTGAGTCCGACTGTAAGTTAACGTGTCTCTTTATTGTGAACCTTCCCCAACTCTGGCGGTAACTCCCCTCACCTCTGACCCTGCCGATGATGTCATCATGCAGCTCTCGTTAACATACATAACACCACAGTAGCCTGGTCAAATCAGTTCCATATCGCGGGTGACTTTGAAGTTCTTCAGAGCCCTATTTTTACAACCCCTGCTGTCTATACCACTTCGATTACGGACACTATCATCACTACTGTCACTGGCACCTCCAGCTATGTTGGGCAGAGGGTTGAAATAAGCATGGTATGCTTAGTGGACACTGTCGAAAACGACGCACCTCCATTCACAGACGCTCTGTGACTATCAGTCAATAGACGATCGATCATATTCTCCAAAAGGCAGATATTCTCCTTCAGAATCAGAATAGGTGAATAACAGACCCAAGACTTCATCACACGTGAATTTTTTTTTCAACATTTGGTGTAGTTCTGCTTCAATTTGTGCAAAACTAAGGCCCGCATCGCTTCCGCGTTATGGAGGAAATGCACGTCTTCTTCGCGTGTTTCTCGCGTGTTTTCGCGAACTTCCTGAAAACTTTTGAAGCCCGGGTATACCCTGAGGTTTCGAAGGCTATATCAAGCTAAGACATATATTTTATATTCTTAGGTTCAATGGGTAAATACACACAGATAATTAAATAATTTGCACAGATAAAAAGTAATCAAAAAACATTGCTTTATTATACAGGAGATAAATACAGAGAGGGGACATGTTCAAATGTATAACTAAATCAAACAGTTAAGCCACAGGTTTTGCATGAACATTTTCATAGGATCATTTAAATAGTCATCATTTAAAATAGTTGACGGTTACATTATGTAGGAAAGCAACCTAACTTGTTAGTAAGGTGGAATAGTGCTTAATTGGTGGACAAATCTATCAATCAGTCATGGCAAATTCTCATTGGTTTTAGGGGAGGGTCTTAGAAATGGAAGGAGAGAGATTATCTAGCCTCGTTGAGAATAACGGAGGATGAAGATGGCTATGTGTGCTTGAGCACCTTATTTGTTTACCAATATCAGGATAATTGAGTAATAGGCTACGCCAGGGGTGAGTCGTTTAAGATAGAAGCATTTTGATTTTGCATAGCCTCCTAGGTGCTTTGTTTTTTAAAGGTCTCATCTCATCGTTTTTTCATTAATTTTGCAGTGGTCTGTAGTGTTGATGAATGCCCTGTGAGCCGGTTCTGGTGAAAGAAATGCTGTCCTGCGTCTGTTTCATGCTGTTCTAGTTTGGTGGGGAAGGTGGACGGGGAGGAACGACTGGATTTTGCCTTTAGTCATGAATATTAATGACAAGCTAATGAATTCACCTCTGATTGGCTAACAGTACTGTGACGCTTCCTCCAGTGCGTCCTCATCCGATTCTGCCTGTGCTATGCTACATATTCAACTTTACAGTGCTAAAACCTGGCTAAAACTCGAGTGAAAACTGTTGCACAAAATGTCTTCAGAGATACAACTTCATGTGTTTGATCCGAGTAGGAAGAAGCGCCGCTTCCTGATCGTTTGTCGGTGAACGTTGGTTTAATAGAATGGTAACAATTGCATGTCCGCTTAAAATTTCTCCTAAAAGAGGTAAACGTTTGTGGCAATAGTCATCTTGCATTCAAGTAATAAACAGTTGGAAACGTATTAAAATAAAGACCTATTTCTTTACACAGTCAAAAGTCTTTGCAATCTTCCTAGTAGATATTTTACTTCACAACACAGGTTATAAGCACCCTAAATGCAGTTCAGCCACTGACCTAGCCTGCTAATGCTATCGGAATAGCTAGATAGTTATGGTTTGAATTCCATGATACTATCATTGAAAGACCACTTGGTTATAGCTCAATATATATATAGATCTAAATGCAAACACACTTACCTACTCCTAGCTATATTTCGCTGGAATTGCACCGGCAGTGAACGTGTGCTGCAAGACTTCTCCAGTAATGAGTATAAACTATGGCTTTGATAGCCTACATTGGCAGAGGTTAGCCTACTCAAGTTGTTTTCTGTCACGTATGACCCTTAGGAAAAAGTACTATAGGAATCTTATAGTATAAGACTACTATAGAAAAACTATAGCAGTTATAGGATATTATAGAGTTATAACTTCTACAGTATGTCCCAAAATACATATTCCTATAAGATTACTATAATATTTTGTCCCAAAATACTAAAAGATTCCTATACTACTTTTTCATAAGGGGATTGCTCATGTGGTTAGAAAAATGGGCAACACCAGTACCCCTGTTGTCTGTATGACCCTGTACCCAGGATTAGAACCAGTCTGCCTTAACATAATGTACTCCCTTCAAAATGCACTAAACATTCGACTATGACGACTATGGCCCTCAGTGAGACAGAAGATATGAAATGTAAGAAACCTTTAGCTTAAAAGGGACAAAAACTGATGAAACTCCTAAAACAAATATACAAAACAGGTCAATTTTCAATAAATAACTTTATTATATTTACATACAGCAGTGGTACTCAATCTCAAGTGTTCCACAAGTAGATGTGGTAAAATATAATAGATGAGTTGTTTGCAATATTGAACCAACTTGTATGTAAATCCAAACAGTTCTGCAACACTGATGTAACCTATGCCAGTTTAAATCATATGAATCCTCTGACACCATAAGCAAGGTGCAAAGACAACAAGCAAGATGGTTCAGTGAGAAGGCCTATTGTGTAATATACTGTTGAAGTAGGTCTACTGTTTTTTTTTTTGCTAGGTGGTCCGTGAAACACTGACAAATATTGCAGTGTAGTAATATTGCAGTAATATTGCAGTCTATTAAAATAATGCAAACACAAAACAAGAACATCCAAACTATGCACAGAATTAACAATGTCCTCTTTTTGCCAGACGATGCAGACATCTGGCCTACAGATCCTTTGTAAGATGGTGCTGGGATTATTTAGGGAAAAAGGTCTGAGTTGCTGTTTCGGCTTGTATTGTCCTGGGGATCTGAAGGGACAACACACAAAACACATTCGTTGGCTGTGATGATTCTATTACATTGCTCTTTGATTGCGCTGGGCCATAGGTGGAGCCATCAGGTGTTATTGTGGAGATGTCGCTTTCATCCTCCTCCTCTTGATCAACCCGAGGTCTTCTAGCTGGCCTTGGATGAACAGGCTTGATGGCAGTAGAGGTAGCAGGCCCCCATGCCCATGGTGTATGCGAAGTGCTTGTATCAATACTCATACTTTTCATAAAGTATTCTGTTTGGGTACCTAAAGTAAATAAATGTGTATTACTGTCAAGTTACAAGATACTAATAGTACACAGGACATTCACTATCTCACACAAAACTGTACTGGCACAATGGAAACAAAAACATTTTAGTCACTGTGGTAAGGTGTATGATGTACTAAGTAGCACACCCACAAGAAGACATTTGGTAATATCAATTCTATCTGTTATGCAATTCATGGGTTTCATCAGGTCCATTTACACAGGTGTATTAATCAAGCACCATGCAGTCTACATTCATAATCGAGGTGCTTGATTTTATACACCTGTGGAAAATGACCTGAAGAAATCCATGAATTGACTTTCCCAATTAGCCTACTAGAAAAAGACTTATAAAAGTTACTTATAAAAAAAGACAATAAAAGTTAGATCACAAACCTTTGCTTCTAACATGATGACCTAATGTAGGCTAGAAAGCTGTGTAGCCTGACATGAGGATGTGCTCTGGAAGACATACAAAACACTAAGTAAACAGCAAGCAATCAAACAAAACATCATTGTAGGCCTACAAAGGTCAATGTAATAATGGCAAGAAGACATAAATTAGACTGAAGTGTAAATACCTGAGCTCTAGTGATAGCAACTTAGCCTAATAGTGCACGGGTATTGTGTTTTTGATTTTCCCTGTTTAGACTAGAACAATACCCGTACTTAGTTGAGCATAAGATATTGTTGCTAATATTATTATTTGTGGTTTAACACTTAGGTTAGATTATAGGTTCAACAAGCTAAATCTCTGGGTAGTGTGGTCAGTTTCTTATGAGTGTAGCTACACCAGGTACGTAACTGAAGCATTCCGTTCGCGTTATGTACTGCAACAATTAGCTTCCAATAGGCCTAATCAATGGAAGTATAGCTACACCTGGCGTGTTAGTGGCCTGTAGGCTACGTTCGGGAAAATAGACCATTCCTCTAATGGATTTTACCAGAGCCCTAACTATTAGGCATTCTCTGATTTTACACGTCGCGAACAGAACACTTCAGTTACGTGCCTGGTGTAGCTTCCTGTAATATAGGCTAGCCTAAGCCTAGCTTGTACCCTTTTCATGCATGCTAACGTGAAGAATATGAACATGCTATTTTGTAACAGACGTTAGGTGGAAAAGTTTGTTTGTACTTACAGCCTGTGAGCTGGTGGTCGATCGTCATGACGGTACAGAACCAGGTTTTCAGAACATCGATGCAAAACCACTTTCTAACTGTAGGCAGTGAGTGTGGTCGAAATGATTGGAACACAGAACTAATGTTGCACTACTTCGGTGGTGGTGTTCCAACGATAAATCCGAACCATTTCTCCCTCAACTCATGTTTCTAAGGCAAGACGTGCAACATTGATGTGTTATTGCCACAAATAACACAGGCACGATTTTTTTCCACCATGTTAGCAACTTGCTGTTAACTCCTACTTACGACGGAGTATTAGGGCCACACATGAAGAGAACAAATATTTTTGCCATGGCGAGATTAAACTCGACATGTTGACTTTAAAGTCGCCATGTCGACATTAAACTCGACATTTCGAGAATAAAGTTGAAATATCATATCTACTTTAATCTCGACGTGTCGACTTTAAAGTCGACATGCTGACATTAAACTCGCAATAGGCCCTACTGTTTAAACATCAGTTTAAGCTATGTAGCCTACACTAATACACAATATGTTACATGAAAAATGGGCTTCAAATAGGTGTTATTTCAGATAGATTGCAGATATTCAGATAGATTGCGTCTTGTCTGTTAACTATCATTGCCGTCATCGTGAAGTGCTGTCTCGCGGTTATGGAAATACTATGCCGTTTAGGCTAAATAGCTAGAAAAATATATGTATCCAATGATATAATGTTTCTATACAAAATGTTATTTCACTCTGTTTTACGTGGTTAAGGCTACTGCACATCCAAATAACTGCCCTTCATGACCCACGGGCGTCACTCTCCATAGGATAACATGGCAAAACTCATTTTTCTAAAACTGCTTTTCCATGTCTCACCTGCAATACGTAGCCTATAGGAGGCTAGAAACACAGGTATAGCCTAAGCATATATACTATTTTGATCCTGTGAGAGAATATGTGTGCATGCACTTCATTTATGCACTTTGTGTGCATATGTGCAAGTAGGCTACTAGCCTACATGGGGTGGTCGGGAGGACAGCTTCATTCGTCCCTCCATAGACATTCAGCAATGGGCTGTTTTGCATCCATTACAAACAAGCAACGTGAAAGTCTAGGATTGGGGAGAGCGCCTAGTATGCCTCTAGTGCATAAGCATGAAGTTGAACATTTAGATGCAACAACTAAATGTTTAGAACAACACTTTAATAATAGGCCTATAAATAAATAAACCGCTATGACGTTTAGGCTACTTTTGACCATCGCATTTATCGCCTGTAACTCCGTGATAAGGACCTAACAGCAAAGTATTTGGCTGAGCAACGTAGGTTAATATGTTCTGTCCACATGATATAGGCCTATGTCTAATCATTGTTGCACTCGAACACTCTGAATCATTGTTGCACTTGTTGCATTGTTTCATTCGTCCACCCTTTCAATCATCCCGAGCGGTCGTTCTCTCTCCAAACTAACTTTATTCTCAAAATGTTGAGTTTAAAGTCGACACGTCGAGATTAAAGTCGACATGATATTTCAACTTTATTCTCGAAATGTTGAGTTTAATGTCGACATGGCGACATTAAAGTCTATACGTCAAGATTAAAGTCGATATTACATTTCAACTTTATTCTCGAAATGTCGAGTTTAATGTTGACATGTTGAGTTTAATCTCGTCATGGCAAAAATATCTTTTTCTTCATGTGTGGCCCTAATACTCCGTCGTACCTACTAGCTGCAGAGAGACAATCCCCTAGCCGCAAAATCTTCCAGTCTTCCTGTAGGCGGTCACAAGCCAAGGTGGGCGAGGCCATGAATAGTCAGTTTCCCTTCGGCGTCATTGGGAAGGGCTCTTTCTGATTCGCTTGTTTTTACGTGTATTTTCTTTCATTGGCTAATGCGGGCAATGGGGGTAGAAGATCATTTTCACGTGCAGCATGCATATGCAACTTGGAGTGAGCTATAGTATTTCGAAAGTAACAAGTATTAAACGGTTTCTCAGTGAATGTGACCTTTAATAGTTAAGGACGGTAACGTTATTTTTTCCCCACTGTACATACCGCCAGTAATGTTGTTCAGGTAGTAGCTTGCTAGGTAGATCACTTAGCCTACAGCTTACCCAGAAATTAGCTGTTTGTGTATGTTTATTGGTTTACAACAAGTAGTGTAGACGGGAAACATCGCTGCTCAAATAGCGCCACGAGTCACCACAGGGCTGCCAACTTTTCAAAAAACCTTGGAGTGAGATTTGGTGCGGCCAACCAAAATTTTGCTGCGGAAATTTTTGTTTGGCTCGTTCAGCATTATACCGTACAGTAAAAAAAAAGTACATTGGTTCTCAGATGTAGGGACCAGGGTCCCAGAGTTAAATTAATATTGGTATCAAAGGGATCTAGCCTAATGCTAGGACCATGGGCGTTGGAGGCATTCTGAAAGTGGGTGGGACATTTCAGTGGGGGGTATGGGGGTCCTCCCCCAGAAATAGTTTTTTTGGACTAGATGCAATTTCCTGAATTCTGGTACATTTTAACAGGTTATTTACATACTTCTATATAACAAAATAAAGCCAGCCTACGAAATTAATAAAAAGTAAATCAGGCATAATTTAAAAATAACTCAATATATAGGCTACTTGGCTACGCAATAAGGTTTCCATTACAGCACCGCAGACGTTCAATGAACGCATGAAAGCGGATAAAGTAAATTAAATATCAAACTAAAGCGAAAATGTCATGCTTTTGAAGGCCTACCATTGTGCAGTCTAGCTGTGGTTAGTGACGTGATGCTGTTAATGGGGAGTTTTACATAAACCTATAGGTTATTATTTATTTGGCGTACAAACAGCACTGGTATTTCGCACGGCAATAGTGGGGGGGGGGGGGGGGGGGGGTCCAAATTAACAATTTTAAAAAGTGGGTGGGTGTTTTGTAAGAATTTAAGAAATGTTTGTATATTTTAACTTTTAAATGCATCAATCTGGTGCACTTTTAAAAATAAATTCAGAGGTCAGACTTGCTTATTTTTATGGAAATATTTGTGCTGTAGCCTAAGCTATTTTGCACTTCAGAATTATAACCATGCATACACAGGTGGAATAGTTATGGTGATATTGCAATAAGTTCACAATCACAAAAACATATGGTCCATTTCACAGTTCAGAAATGTTCAGCACTCCATGAAATTATGCAGAAGTGGTCACCTGTGTTTTTCAGCTAGTTCATTTAAGATAATATATTGGTCATTGTAATGGCCATAGCCTACAGGCTATTCCTTTTTCAGGATGTACCCATATCTGCATGATGTGAATGTTTGCATATGGCTTATGTCAGGCTTTATATCAATATTTGTGTCTCCTTATTTGATTTTCTTTATATTTTTGCATTAATGTCACTAGAAAGCATGGCAATATAAATATATTCATTTATCTGTGTAAGTGGGATTGGCTGGAACCTGACAATATAAGAACCATGATAGTGGGATAATCTACTGAGCAATTTACAAAAATGTATGTAGGCCTACTGACAAATAGTTTACATTAGAATACATTATAATTTCGCCCCAATGAGGCTATGTAGAAATGTGTTGCAATTTCAATAACAGAGGCATGCTTTATATCCTCGTATTCGGTACTGTTTGCTGTTTATTGTGATATTAGGTTTGCCACATGTTGTGTGAAGGGTTAGTGAGATATTACAACCGAGAGTAATGGGTGTGCACTGTGTGCAAAATGCAAATATGATTAGCCTAAATTGCACGTCGGTTCAATGATAATTTTCTCGCGAACCATTTATCACAGCAACTTGGCGCTAATATCATTGGAAAGCTTAGATTCCGCTCGTTCACATGATGTGTGTGATATCATGTATAGGTTTAGTTTAGTTGAACCTCATCTGCCAGGTATTTTACCTACCACGTTGACACTTCAGCGTGAAAAATACTCAAAGCATAGGCCTACCTGAAGCCGGGGGAATGCGCCTGGGATGGCTTTTGAAGTAGCATCGCAAATGAGAGAAAATTTTGAAAATTCCACAGACAGGGGGTGCTCTTGAACCCTCTCACCGTCTCTGAAAGCATAACCGTGGCTCAACAGGTACAGTAGATCTATAGGCTAAACTCATTTTTCAGGCATCTGACCGACCGGGTTGACACTTCAGCGTGAGAAATCGTGGGTGTGGCGTGTGAGTGTGTGAAACTAATCAAATGCGTGAGAGTTGGCAGCTATGCACCAGAGCACTCGTGATTCCTTTGAGTTGGCCAACGTGGGAGCCACACCACTGAATAGCGCTGCTAACTACCGGTAGGTTAGCAGTTCCATTCAGCCACGAGGGATTGGAAACTACAGTTGCTGAACGCTACACCGACGCCATGGGGTGCACACCAATGTCGCTGTGTTCGTGAGTAACACTCATTGAGTGGACTAGTGAACTTTATCAGGCCTGCAACGGGGGTTATGTCTGCCTTTTTTGTTTGTTTTACATGCCGGCTGTTGTAATTTTATTTGTTGTATATTATGTGCCTGTGCTCTTTGTGAGGGTATAACTGAAACTAGGGAGGGAGAGAAAACTATTTGTGTTTGACGACAGTAAATAGGATCCTTAGGAGAGCCTGTGTTTTTTTGGGAGGATTCCTGTAACGATCTTTTGCTTTGCTAGTATGTACCAGTATTGCTAGTTTCAGTGATTGCCCATAGGGGAGATGTGCTGTATATTTTTAGTTGTTGCTAATTATTCACTGGCGGAACAGCATTACTTTAAAGCAATGTGATTATTTCCTTACAAAGAGGCCTAACATTAGTCTATGTTCTAACTCTGAAAAACTTACCTGCATTTACCCTTGCTAGGGAAAATAAATTGCTTTAAATTATACTGTAACATGGGTTGTGATCTCCACTCACTTTGAATAGTAGATTAGTCAATTATCCAGGTGGCAACTATAGAACTCCGGTTTATGCCTTGTCGTGGCGGTAATCTCGACAAAAGGGCTACACTTTGAAAAAAAAGGTTGAGCTTGAATCGAAGCTCTAGGTGTCTGCCAACTAGTGGTCAAGAGTACAAATGAGATTTTACACTGTACTCGCGTCTATCGTCTGTTTTATTCAGTAATGACGCTTGTCGCAATATTGCGACATGGGCGGTTAGAGGGTTAAAGAATGTGTTTGTGTTGTCTGTATGCTGCTGAGACCTTGAATTTCCCCTGGGTATCAATAAAGTATCTATCTATCTATCTATCTATCTATCTATCTAAGGTAAGGTGCTCTTTGTGAATGAGTGTCATGGTGATGGTGCAAATGAGTAAGTCAAACAGGGCAACAGTGCAAGAATAAAGTCTATATATCTATGTATAAACTAGATGTATCACAGAGCGGTACAAAATATGACCGCCGCCCAGTCCAGCACATTTTTTCCACAAAAATAAATCACGCTGAAAGGCCTATATGATTCTAACTGTCGCACTAAATTGCATTATCCACACTTAATTCTCACTGGTATCTTCTAGACAACAAGTACCAAAACACGATTAGTTCATAGATTTCACGTGTAAAATTCATTGTATACAACCCCACCCCGATCTTGCCTGTTCATAATTCTGAGAAATTCTTGAATTGTGTGCGTGTATATGTTTATGTGTGTGTGTGTGTGTGTGTGCCTGCGTATGTGCCTGTGTTTGTGAAGCAGAAGCAGCAAAAAAAGCAGCAGAAGCAGCAAAAAAAAAAAATAAAGGCGGCAGCAACAGCAGCAGTGGCAGCAAAAGCTGCAAAAACAGAACGAGAAGCAGAAGAAGCAGAAGGAGTTAGCCTGACGAGCCAGACCCACATTAAAATGTAGGGTCTGGACACTCACCGTTCGCAGTGCTCAGTCCGAGGGGCGGGATAATCAGTTGTCTTTCAAATTCCCTCTGCACGCAATAGGACCGCGGCAGCGCCAGTGGCGTCGTTAGACCTGGGCATTCGGGGCTATAGCTCCGGATCCTCTGGGGATAGCCCCGGATCTATGGGCCGTCAACAACAACAAAAACTCTAATCGTGACTGAAATAAATAGCCCCGTAGAAGAGACTTTTGTGTTTTGTGTCCATTGTGTGCATTAACAGCAGCGCAAGACAATCTGACGTGATCTGGGCAGGTTTAGAATCATTTGTTGCAAAATGTTGCAATTTCAATTCTCCTCTACGCTATTACGCATTGCAGTTTCGTGCTTAGACTAACTAGCCTTAGCGAAATAAGTGTACAGAAGGACAAATGGATATTAGAAGTTTCTTTAGAGAAAAAAAAGGGCAGAGCAGGGACAAGAAGTGGAAACTCACAGTGTGTCATCATCTCCCGCAACCCAGGAGGACATTTCCATCAGCTCAGTTTCAATATATCGTGATTTACTATTGAATCACATGCGCAGTAAATAAACCTGACCTCGTTTGAGGGGGCTTCCAAGCAATGCATGTTGGGCTTGATTTTGACAGAATGGAACTTTTTCTTTGGGCAAAAGTTCGTGATATACAACCCAAATGCATTGCTTTCAAGGCACCCATAGCCCATTAATTGAAGGGGATGACGTCCGAAATGTTTATCCCGAGACGAACGCTCACACCTGTCAAGTGCACGACAGAGGTGCATGACGATGTTTATTCTACAGGCTATTTTAATGTGATATTTGGGATGTTGTATGTGGTGCACTTTGGCAGAAGAGACGTTCTCCTCAGGGTCGCCTGCAGGAATTAATGCTATGGTACGCACACCCACCCCCCCGCAAAAGAAATAATTCACTCGTGAACAATATTTGTCCGTTTTAGGTCCGTGCATTGGTCAGTCAGCAAAAAAGTAGCCTACATAGCATAACAACATCCACATGCAATAATACAACGACAACGTCTACAATGACCTATTCATTTGGACAACTTGATACAGCCCTATACAGGCTAAAGTTACCTTTAGTTTTGTTCTAGCGTAACGTGACGTCTGGCTTTAGTGCAGTCTAACGTTCTGACAAGCACACCAATTGCCTACCTTGTTCTTGTATAACTCCTAGCGTTGCTGCCTCCATCCTTTCTGTTTTCGTTGTTTAAAACTTGTGATATCCATGATGAGTATTGAGTGAATTAGCTCAACATTGTGTGCTGATAACCATATAGATAGCCGAGTAAAAGAAAACAACAAGTAGCCTATTGCGTGGCTGCATGCGTATTCTCTCTCCTGCTCAAAACATAATGTGTTCACTAACTTTACGTAATAGAAAATGGTAAATACCCTGATGGCATGCAGCTAATGGGATACTGTACATAGTTGGGAAGGTATGGTAGGCCGATTTGGTGTGAATACACACACACACACAAGGGAAATTTTCTCTCGCTGTTGAGTAGCCTGATGGTACGCACAGTGTGTACGGACGTACACCTGCAGGTGCGCCTGGTTCTCCTTACACGGTCTTTAAACATCAAAATATTCAGAATGCCGTGACGTGAGTCATTACGATTGGCCTTCCTTTTCATTCTCAAAGTAGGTTAAAATTGCATGTTCATCAGCACGATTTTCAAAATCTCTCGGGGGAGAAACCCCCGAACCCCCGGACAAAAAGAACTCTAACTTCTGGGCTCTAGCCCCGAATGTTTTAAATAGCTAGCGACGCCCCTGGGCAGCGCTATGAGTCCCATGCGTTTCCCACCAGCGGAGCTAGTTGGCTAGTTCAAACGTTTGCCAACTTAATAAAAGCTTAACTCGTGTCACACTGTTCACCAGCAGCAATATCCATCTTATTTGTTTTCAAGTAGCAGGGAATTCAAGCCAAACCGTTGCAACTCTGCCATCAATCATTATGTTAAGCCCACCTAACGACTCTATACACGATTTCATTGGCCTGATTAAGTTTCGATTTCTGGAGCTCACAAGCCAACGGAGGGTTGCTAGACTAGCCCTGGCAGCAAATGTAATTCGCTGCCGCTAGGGGCGCGTCTAGATTTCTAGGCTAAGAAGGAGTAGCTAAAGAAGCAAAAGAAAAAACAAGAGAAGCAAGAAGATGCTGCGGTACAAACACTGGCCCATTTGCAGACATTGGCAGACAAACAGCCATTTCAATCGCTCTCACTGACCCATGGATTCAAATATCTGAACCCAACTTTTACCTGACATGTCTATTCCCTAATGAGGAAACGGAAAACTAGTGTACTCTTGTGTGAATTATCTACCAAACTAAAAAAGGCATTGCTTTTCCTGTTTTTTCAAATCATATTAGGTAATCCTAATTTGTACATATTTAGTCATTTTAGTCAAAAGGTTGTAAGCCTGGTAAGGCTCGGTGCCCTACCAGGTTCAAGTTCAAGTAGTTTATTGTGAAATTAAATAAAAATGAATTATAAGTAATGTAATTCCTTATGCTCAAGACAAGAGCCAGCTCAACTTTAAATAATAAGTGAAAAGAAGTAATTAAAATGTGTGTGTGTGGGGGGGGGGTATGGGGTGGGGGTAATGGGGTGTGTGGAAGGGTCTGACCTGAGGTCATCTCTTGACCCCACTCCCCATCTCTCTCTCCCAGTTGTTCCCTGTCCTCTCTTCTCTGTCCTGTCTAATAATGAATAATGGCAGTGTGTGTGTTTTAGTGAGAGAGAGGACCAACTAAATCTGAAATGGTTGGGAGCACAGTCATTCTGTCTGGCTTTGTCCTTCTCAATATTAGTATCACCTCTATCAGAAAGATCACATTTTATGATCAATGATCACAGTATATATATATATATATATATATATAAATAAATAAATAAACATACATTACTTTTGCCAAGCATGGGAAATGAGTTACAGCAGTAGGTAAATGCCACCTTACCTCAGTTTCCTGTTGTGTTTCCTGTTGTTTGCTTTTGTACTGTGCAGATTGTGTCATGGCATGAGAGGTTCTGCTGTCTGTGTCTTTCTGCATCACCTTGACAATGGGGTAGACAACTACTGACATTCAACATGAATGGTCCTATATCTTCAAACCTGGTTATATTTTATTTATAATACAGCTGTTGCAAAAGTCACACTGTGCAACCGACAACCACATTTGTGTTCATAGTTCACAGATTCCTGCACACTTGCCACATTGTGTCTAAACCACATCACGGTGTTGTATGCAACAACAACAACAACAAAACTTATACTGACCGCACCTGTGTTAAGTGCCCAATAGCCCAGTGAATCAAAATCAGATCACTGAGTTATTCAGAAAGATGATTGAACTAAACAAAAAAATCATTCCCATGTATAGTCTGTCCCAGTTAATTAACCTCATAGCATAGCTGAGACCTTGAATTTCCCCTGGGGATCAATAAAGTATCTATCTATCTATCTATCTATCTATCTATCTAGCTAAAGGAATTTTGCAAAATCAGTGTATAAATCTTGGGTTAATAGGCAGGGAATTCTGGAATGTGCTTCTTCGACAGTGGTTTCTCTGTCACTTGAGTATTATATGATGCTATATTATCACTATAATGTCACCCATTTTAATCCTCTCCACTGTCATATGCTGCAGCTTATTAAGGCTGATAAGTGTTATTGTGGTGAGTATGAATATGTATTTCAGACAATGAAAATGTAGAAGGGAGGATGTTATTTCAGTGTTTTTCTAGACATGTAGAACTCACCTCACCCCTCACGTACGGTATGACTCCCTCCTCTCTGGTATCAGCCAAGTCTTTGTTTCTCTCTACTGCACCTTGACTACTCCGGAGGTTGGCACAGCAGGGGTAAGATTGCAATTAAAATTGTGCTCTTGCGAGAACTCTGGATTTTCCAGGGTAACAAAACCCAGCTGTACAGATACCACATTGCAGTTGAAAGTTAATCCACTGGATCCGCACTTTCTCAACTGCAAATGTTGTTGTGTGGTCTTGGTTATTGTCATTCTAAAGCATCTGAATGATGAATGACACACAGATGTGTGCAGTATTCTTGCATTAGTTCCGACACGAGCCACATGTCAAATATCCACTGTATTATTACATACCAATAGGGACTACATTTTTTACTGATAACTGAAACTGTAACCACGAACTGAATTCAGGTTCCAAACTCCGACACCTAGTTGTGGCTGGATTACTATCATCCTTTTTTATGATTCCACCTACTTAACATGAAAAGAGAAAATCTGAAGTTGAGATTGAGTTAAAAAATTAAGAAATACAGTATGAGACAACCGTGGACAATCGTAGACTGTCGTTACATTGAGCTCGAAGTGTTTACAGACAGATGGGCCTCCTTTTCCTGAGACCCCATTGCATGTGAAAATCAGGTCTCTGACACACTATACACAATATGCCTATTACATCTTCGTAACGTTAAACTGTTAGCACTGCTCTTCCCACACAGCATAAAAAATACATTCCCACAAGAGGTATCTAGATGAAAGAATTTTCAATCACAACACGATTATATAGATGATTGGGATGGAAATGTTTTGAGAATAAGGTCCAATGGTAAATTGTATGTTTGGAATAATTCATCTGTCATACAGTAGTTTAACTTCGATAGGCAAGATGTAGGCTACATTCATGGTGTCGAATCCTTGAAGCTGTGATAACATTAAAACACGCTATCAACATCACACACCATCAGTCCACTAATAACTGAAAGGTTCAAAAACTCCTACATACTGTGTAAGCAATGGTCCTACAGTTGCAGAAAAGACACTTCACCCTTACATACTAATGTATGTAACATTGCACATTACAACTAGACTGCATTTCCGGCGGGAATTGCGAAAGTGTGCTTGCCCTATTCCGGTCACCAACGTGAGCAAACAGTGACATACGCTATGCTGAACCTGGCTTGATCCAAGCATTCTAACAGTGCCTTTCAGTGTTGGAGCAGTGGTAATACCTCAAAAGCTCTATTCAACTATTGCCTTGCGGGGTGAATGCGGTTCGTTGGATTTTACCTGTGGCCTGCCTTCGAATTTAGCTTCTATTACTAAAATCAAATCAATAAAATAAAACAACAGCAGTGATTGGCTGCAAAAATAAATAATGTCACACGTCTTGCACCTCTCAAACTGGGCTATCAGGTAACCTAGAGAAAATTTTGAAATTATGAAATATGACTAAGGCATTAAAATGCTGCTTGTTTGTCAGGATACTTTTTCACTGATTTATTTTAAAAATATGAGCGTGAATGTTATACACTAGCAGCTCGGGGCTCCAAGCAGTTGCTTGCCTTGCCTGTTGACAAGGTGCGCCTCTGAATGTTATATATTCCATCCCCTAATTCTGTTTTACTGGTTTATTTGACAAATAATCTATATGGATTTGCTCTATAAAGACCTTATGTCTGTTTGGGATTGTTTTGAGAGCCTATTGATGTATCTCAGAATAAAGGAATGTCCACAACATTAGTGATGTTTTTTTTGTGTGTGTGAATGTATTTTACTTAACTCATTGAATGTAGCTGGATACTCCTGAACGCATGTCTCTAATAGCCACAATAGGAGTAATTTTAGCAACACCGTATTTTGTGTGGCCCAACGACCCAGTGGATCATGAAAATGGGCCAAAATTCACATTCCTTGCTTGTTGGTACATTAATCCCATTCAGATTGCCACTTATCTGTTATGTAAGAGTTCAGTATAGGTTTAAGGTCTGGGGCAGGGATTTGACATTCTGTGACCTCTTCATTGAGGGCTTGCTTAGCAGCACTGTCCGCTTTCTCATTTCCCCTCAGACCAACATGGCCTGGGACCCAGCAAAAAACTACACTCAAGTTCTGGTTCTTTAGACGTTCTAGTTGATCAAGCTCAGCTTTGGTTGTAGTTTTCGCGTGACATTAAAGCCTACTGGAAAGATTTTTAATTGCAATTTAATTGAATGGAATTTACTTTTACGATTAAATAAAATTAATTTATCCCTCTCACCCATAGTTTTTTATTTATTTACAAATGTACATAGGCCTACTGTAATTACATTTATACATAGTTATTCTACTGATCTTCATACTATTTTCTTACTACTCTTATAATGTTGTTTCTGCACTACAATGACACTGTTTCCACACTGCACATAGCTGTATGTTATGTACATATCTGTATTTGTCATATTGAATATCCATATTTATTCTGTGTTATTATATTCTGTTAATACACTGCATATATCTATATTATTATTTCTACTATTATAATGTTAGCCTACTGCTACATCTAAATACATTATTCTACTTATTGTATGAGAACTGCTAATACACTGCACATTTATATTTCATTCATATTACTCTAAACCACCTTCTGTAAATCAACTGTATACTACTGTCTACATTGCACTATATTTCTTGACCTGTCTCTGTATATTTCATCACCTTTCTATACTTTGCATCACATTGCATGCATACTGTAGCTACATGAATCACAGCTAAGATCCTTGGTTGCTATGAAGGCCGGTCGTTCTAAATGGATGGTTGCTATGGCCAAAGGCCAGTTATCTCTGCCGTTGTCAAGCGGGCATATCCTAACTTTATCTTATTTTAAACATCTCTATTTTACTTAGCCTACTTCCATACAGTGAGTGCCAACGTTTGCAAAGAGGAGAATCTTTTAATTTGATTCACAATGAAACGTTACATTTAATGTACATGTAAACAATGAGTAGGCTAGTTTTGGTTGTTGTTGGTGGTGTTACTGCATCCCTTAGTTATGCCTACAATGCAAAATTGTTCCCTCGTGATTGTTAGACGCATTTCAAAAAATCGCGACGTGAAATGCCACCACAAAACATTGTTTGTGAATCGGTCTTATTAGGAGTCCTCGCTTAAGCTGTCACAGACTCAGGCGCTACTTTTAGGGCTAAAATGCTTCCTGAATTACTCTTAGGAAAAGAAATAGGAGTCCTAAAGTTACGAGTGGCGAAGTTACGAGTACAAGCATCTCATATCAAATGACCATGGCATTACGCTAAGCAACATAAATCTCATAACGTTACAGCAACATCTCCTCCCTATGACATAGCTACTGTACCTTGCTGATAAGTCATTGTCACTACTCTTGGCTTTAAAAAAAATATAAAAAAATAAGTGTTAACATATACTCTCAATAGTCATGTGTTCTCCTCCAGTTGAGCAAAGTATTGCTTGTTACTGAATCGATCTTATGCAATTTCAAGCCTGTACATTTTTTTTCACATTCAGCAATCATCTCTTCACGATCTGCTAAAAAAAACACCTGTAGGCAGCCCAGGCACTGACAAAAACTGTAAACAAAGTGGGGGCAGCCTGTGCATCAAACAAAAACGAAACACTATATGGAGTTTCTTTGCGAATACTGAAGAGTCAGGACAACATTTTTGGACATAAGTGTCTGCTAATCATTTTAAATATCAACGTAAACATGAACAAGCAAACACATGATGAGAGGAATGATTGGAATGAGGAATTGGTACATAATGTGCAATGTACAGATAATCTGGAGGGACACTAGCCTAGAAATGTAGACGCACCCTAGCGGCGGCAAATTAATTTACTCAGCTTGTACATCTAGTATCAAACCATAGGGATTTTGGCTGACGCCGTGGACTTCATCACTCCATACCAGCGGGCCTGGCTCTCTGGCGTTGCGGTCAAGCTGCAGGTTTAATGCCCCAGGGACCTGGGTTCAAGACCGGGTGGGGTCACTGGTCTCTCCCATGCTACAGTCATATTGTATCATCCCAGATAACACACACACACACACACACACACATTAGTGTGGTGGTAGGTAGTTTAAACTGTAGGTGAAAGAGGAGTTTATCACTGATTATGGTCAGGATTATGTCTTTTTTTCTGTTTGTATGGCTCTGTAAACTAAACTGTTTGACATCTGGGCCAAAATATATTGTTGAATGATATTTTCTAGCCTGACAAAAAGAACAAAAAAAAGAAAAAAGGTTGGCATAACACAATTAACTCAGTAATTGTGGAGAAACACTATTGGTGGTAATAACGCTTCAGTTGTTTTGTCTTTGCGCGTTGGTTTAAAGTACATATATGAATGAAGGCATGAGGCAAAATAATAATCATTAATCAATAATGATCATTTTTGTCAAATCTGACTGAGTGATTTTGAATGTGATAGATTGACTGGCATAGTAATTTTGTGAGACTGTATCATGATAGACTGTGTCTGTGTGAGCGAATAGTAGTAGGCATATTTGGAGGAAAGTCCAGGGGCTTTTTTTAATGCCAGTCCTTCTCTGGGTATCAATCAAGTCTCTGTTTCTCTGCACTGCACCTCTGGAGGTTGGTGTAGCAAGGGTAAGAAATACCGGTAGATCTTTTGGTTTGCATATTTCACCATGCATAGATTCAGCCTCATAACAGAACCATTTTCCTATTTTAGTCAACAGCAATAGTGATTAGTAATAAGATAAGGTAAGATAAGACTTTATTTGATCCCACACCGGGGACATTTACTTGTTACAACAGCCAGAGAAGATGGACCTAGCAATAATTTTGCAAACTGAATTACCTGCAAAAGCATGTATTTTGCTCAAAATGCTTAGTTTCAGATCCAGAGATTGAGAAATCATATAAATCATACAGGAAAAAAAGATCAGAGTATTTTACAGTAGAGGAACACTTTCAAAAAAGTGTAATATAAATGGTAAATTACATTTGACAACTGGTTCAACACTTTTCATATAATGACTAAAACAATAAACAAAGGAGGAGAACAGGAATTAACTGAGAATACTTTGAGAGATAGTTATTGTTAAGCTGAACATACAGAGAGAGAGAGAGAGAGAGAGAGAGAGAAATACACACAAAATGATGACCATGAATAAAATATTTCTATGATCCATATTTAGATGTTAAAAGTAGCCACTGTTTGACCTTTTTGCATTATTGGCAATATCATATCAGTTTCATGAGTCACAAGGAAAGCTTTTGAATTATGTAGCATGAGTAAAAGAAAAACAGTTTACAGAAGCTGAACTTGAAAAAACTCCAGCTGACTTCCTGAGGCTGGCTGAGAGAATGTCAAGAGTGTGCAAAAGTGTCATCAAAGAAAAGTTTGGGTACTTTGCACTAAATAAAGAAAAAAAAACATTTTTTGTTTGTTTTTACTACATACTGTTACACTTACTGGACTAATATTTTATCTTTGTATCTCTACTTTCTGTCAAGTACAGGGTTGACCACCACAGCAATAACAGGAGTAGTGTCAGATACAAGAACATCTAATTATGATGGGCTCTCTTTTTCAGTAGGGTGACCACTTTCATCTTCAATCTACATCACGGAAGCAGCCTCTCCTGCTCTCCTGCTCTCCTCCTCTCCTCCTCTCCTGCTGTGCGTCTTCTGCCTCCCTCTTTTCTTTCTCCTCTTCCAGCTGTAGCTGCTTCAGGAAGCTCCCCTGCTGCCACAGCCTGTGCATACAAATCTGGTGAAGAGATTGTCCTCCAAGCCTCTTCAATTTCATCTTCATGGTTTTGTCCGTCTCTGAATATTAGTCTTGGGTCACCTCTTATCATTTCAAGGGGGATCAGACATAACCGTTTTGCGCTTTCTTCAGCTATTTTGGTTAACTCCTCTTTAAGATGTTTCTCTACTGCCTCCCGTAGTGAATCCTCATAAAACTTTGCATAGAAGGGCGGGAAACATTTCTTATTGCAGCACCGAGCAAGTCGAGGAATGAAACACCACAGAAGTAATGATGCTGTGATGACAACCAACCCCCAGAACTGTGTAAAAGAGAAAAAAAGAGGACTACTTTAGTAAATATGTCAAAACATTGAGACCACGCTAATAGTCTCTGTTTACAGTATATGCCCACATTAGGGTGAATTATGGCTAAATCAAAGTTATCATTAAAAGAAAACGGATTCCTCAATGTTGTATAAAGCAATGTCTTATAGTTGATTGAGATTTTTGTCAACCAAATAAGGTGAATAACTACAAACAACTATTATAGCTGATGAATTGGTACTTACAAATGAATCATTTTTATAGAGTGCATTAATCATTTTCTCCTCTGTGGTGAAGTTACGTGGATCCTTGCAGGAAATCCTCTGGTGTTCAGTCACATTCTTTGTGAAAAAACACAACCACCAATCTCCCTCTAAGAGGACAGCGCTGAACCAGAATGATGCTGCAGTGCAGGCGATACTAATTATGTATAGTAACACGTTGCAAAATTGACATTTAGTTACATTTTGAATATTAGATTCAAATAGATAAACGACTAGACATATTATGAGGATAGGCAAGAGTATAAATCCAACTTCATGCTTTGCTATTTCAGGTTCACATGAGCATACAAAGTCCAGTTCAAATAAACTCTTGACCAAGTAGAGTATAGCAATGAGCACAAAAATGTTTTTCACTTTTATCAGACTCAAGAAGATTTCTGGTACGTCATGCACAAGGTGTGTCATGTTTATGTAGGTGTATTATGAGTGGAAAAAAAAGAATGTCTCTTCTAAATTGAACTCTAATAATGATATTTTGAGAAGTTGAATCACGAGAGAAATCGTCTATATTCACAGTTTCTGTGTTCAAAGTTTCTGGGAATCCTTTTTCTCAGGTCAGGAAATATTATCCAAAATTTGATATCTTGAAAATCAGAAGTCTTCCTTCCTTAAAAGCATCTTCTGATTACATCCTTCTATGGTTTATGGAGAAATATAGATGTAAGCTCCTTGAATTTCCAGCGGCTTTGTTTAGCTGTTCATCTGCACTTTAAGTAGATCCTAGCAAGTACTGTGATACAAGTAGGTGATGCAAGTACTGTCATTCTTTTGAAGGTGTCTGCACTGTCTAGCCTACAGTACATCAGTGGGTGGGCCTACTGGAGGGTAGTGTGGGAGGCACTGATATGGAGGGGGCAGGCTGTTGTGTAGCTCCCTGTGGGGGGTGCATATGGGTTACCAACTTGAGAGAAGAAATTATGAACATTCTCATATAGAAAGCACTGGCATTCAAATTTTGTTAAAGGAATTTCGCTAGTTTCTCGATTGCTTAAACACTATTACCAGGCTTATGAGCTACAAGTAGCTTCTTCCTTTTTCCTAAATAGTACTGATAATAATATAAGTACATTTATATATTTTGATTTTGACATAGATTTATTTAATATTACCTGGAAACTATAACCATACATCAGCTCAGAGATTCATTGTTGGTTTAAACCTAATGGTGGAAACTCACACGCTCATCTCAGCCTACCCACTCTGCCCTGTGGTTTCCTACTCACATGCCACTTCTTTGCAACTGAAACTCTTGCATGGCATTTTGAAGAAACACTTTGAATTACAGTAAATACACATGATCTACTTAACTACTGACAAATCAAAACATCAAATAAAACTGTAGTAAATGTGTACATATGTTTCTTCCTTTATCCTAAATATAACATGTTTAATAAGCAGCACATGAATGTTCAGAAGATGACATAACATAGTTTAAAACTAATACTATTTGGCTGAATTTCTTATTGTGATAGGCCATTTAGAATGTTAATTATTCTTCAGATATATGCAGGTTTTTTGGCCGCACTACAGTTATATATCAATTCGCCAAGCTCCTTACCTGTTGAGACAGCATACCACCCACGTAACGCTTACCCCCCTCCTCACCTCTCCCCAACATTATAAATCAACTGTATACACCATATTGCTATAGCATAGTAATACTAGATGTACCGCATAGCGGTACAAAATATGACCGCCGCTCAGTCCTGTACATCAGTTCTGCGAAAATAAATCACACTTCAATTTGTCTCCATATTTTACTCCATCCCCCACTCTTGAAACTTTTGTGTATGCTTGTTTGGCATGCCTGAGTGTGTGTGTGCGGCTGCACAGAAAGTAGCCTACTGGTGCTGAAAAGGTGAATAGATTGTAGAATAGCCAAAGAAGATGTAGCATTGTTATAAAACCTTTAAAATCTCTAAACAATCACAAGTAGGGCAGTTCATCACAGTTCATCCATTGCAACTGGATTGATGAAAGGTCACTTACACCTGTAGGCTACATTGTATTTGGGAAAAGCAAAAGGT
Source organism: Alosa sapidissima (assembly GCF_018492685.1). Taxonomy (NCBI): domain Eukaryota; kingdom Metazoa; phylum Chordata; class Actinopteri; order Clupeiformes; family Clupeidae; genus Alosa; species Alosa sapidissima. Next base: position 1,693,661 of record NC_055958.1, on the reverse strand, counting down.
ATCAGCATAATTGTATTTATTTATTTATTTATTTATTTATTTATAAACAAAAACATCTGTCAGTTCCATGCCGTTTTCAACAGCTATCAAAAAACAAAGGTCATTTTTGGATGGATGGATTTTTTGTGAATGTTTCTTCTTCTACATAAGATTTTAGTCATCTTTAGTTCATGTAATACTTTATTGTCAATGCACAAATTAAGTAACAGTAGTCTGAAACGTGTTAATGCACAAATTAAGTAACAGTAGTCTGAAACGAAATGCTGTTTTACATCTACCCAGTGGTGCAAATAACTGACATGTCCAAATGGGCCTTGATGAAATGTGTCGCTAGACTTACACATTTTAACGGGCCAAAGTTGAAGAGCTGTTGTCCGTTATTGTTCGTGCAAATATAGGCTGATTCATGTTCTCTTGCATTGTGTAACTGAGGTAACTGAGGCTTTCACCAGACCAAGCTCAATCTTTTAAGAAATCAAAAAATAAATAGCGGGCAGATCAGGCTGGGTTCACCCAGCCTAGTCCATAGGCACCCGATATTGTTTAATTTTCCGATTGAGATATACACGCTCTGGCTATTCTAAATGCAAAAATGCATCAGGGAGTTATGACAAAACTGTAACTAACAAACTAGATCCTAATAGAAAGCTGTTAGCTTCCCTAAGCTACAGTACAGGTATAATGTAGGCCTATTTACAACATAAATTGTCAATAGGCTATGCTGGCGACACAAATAAAATCTCCTTTGGAAACCAATGGCTTACGCCTTACAGTATCAAGCGGACTTAAACTGCCATATCGTGGCAAAGTTGTAATAAAATTCACGCAGCTCCATGAGTCAAGGAAAGCGCGAATGAAGTACAGTAGCCACTTCTAAATGGGACCCACTACACAGTAGCTTAAGGTGTGTTGCTAAAGCAGCCATAATGAAATGAAGGTGTCATTGTTTGGATACTTCACACACACGTGCTTTTTAATTTCACAGACTACAACTACCAAGCTGGAATCAAAGCACATCGATTCCCCTCTCACACCCTGCACGCACTTAAAACAAAATAAACAGGCGTCTCAGTCTCACGCATGTATAGGCAAAACTGTATCAGACCGGTGTAACGTTGGTAAATCTTCCATTGCACAGAATGATTTTTGTAGCACGTGCAATAAATGACAGTCGAAAGATACAAACAGTGCTGCTCAACACAACAAATGCAGTTTAACTGAGCTCAGGCATATGCTAAAATGTTGCTATGCTCTGAACGGTGAACTACATGCTAAGACATGCAAAGTGCCTGTAGGCCTATTTGTTTGGAACATGCTGATGTTTGGCATTACATTTGTGAAGTCTTCAACTCCTGATGTCACCTTTCAAAGTGGACTTGTGGTTATTTCCAGGCCCAATATGAAGCATACACATTGCTAAGGATATACACTATGGCTAGAAGGTAGGGAAGCACAAAAGGCGGAGGAGGGGTAGGGGAGCATTTTTGATTCAATTTAATTGAGACATAGAAGGATTCATTTGACAATGTAAAGCACTGTACAGATTGTACATGGAAAGATTGTCGTGTATGGGCCACTCCCCCCCCCCCCCCCCCCCCGTGCTGGGCCCCCAAAAAAAGCAGTTTTTCCTAAATAACTACCTGAACCGTGGCACTGAGGATGAAGAATCTTTTATGGTATGTTGGTCTCAAGGGCCCACATCAATCTGGCCCATAATCACTCATTTGTGATTTGCACCCCCCCCGGTAAAAAATGAAAATGCAATATTATTCTGCATATACATATGCATATACAGCATAATGTATATGCTATACATTTGCTTGGTATAACCGCATTTATAGTTTTCTACAAATGCAATCAATCAAATTGGCCTCCATCACTCAACCAACGGTAACATTACCTAGGTCCTTATTGATATTATAAGATTAACGTACCTGCAGTAAAAACCAAGCATGTCCGATAAACATCCTCAGATTTATTTCGGCTTCAAGAAGAAATGGGCATTACACTTCATGTGAACATCATCCTATCCTTATTAGACGTTCTCTGCGGTAAACTACACTCCTTGTATGAAGCGTCCATTGTTTTTCCAACCCACTTTTAACTTCCAACAAAATTACGTCTCACTGCAACGACGCGCCATCTAGTGGACAAACGACTACTTATCGCCAATACTGGAAATGCAGCCATGATGATGATGATGAATATTTATTTTGGCTTTCTTTTAATCCTACTGAATTTGTAATTATGGATCGACCGTTCTAATACCGATAGTATGTGGGTGCCTGTGTGTGTGTGCATGTGTATATGTGTGCACCGCCATCTACAGGCCAGTGAGTGTCACTAAATGTACACATAACTTAATTTTTTTTAGACCCCCCCATGGATGAAATTCTACGAAAATTGGCATACCCCCAGAGAATGCCAGGTCAATCATACACATAAAATTTGGTGCGGTTCTGAACATCTTAACTGAAGATAGGGGCGATTAAAGCAGAATAATATTGCATTTTCATTTTTTACCGGGGGGGGGGGGGGGGGGGTGCAAATCACAAATGAGTGATTATGGGCCAGATTGATGTGGGCCCTTGAGACCAACATACCATAAAAGATTCTTCATCCTCAGTGCCACGGTTCAGGTAGTTATTTAGGAAAAACTGCTTTTTTTGCGGTTCGGGGGGCCCAGCACGGGGGGGGGGGGGGGGGGGGGATGTGGTGGTGGAGTGGCCCATACACGACAATCTTTCCATGTACAATCTGTACAGTGCTTTACATTGTCAAATGAATCCTTCTGTCTCAATTAAATTGAATCAAAAATGCTCCCCTACCCCTCCTCCGCCTTTTGTGCTTCCCTACCTTCTAGCCATAGTGTATATCCTTAGCAATGTGTATGCTTCATATTGGGCCTGGAAATAACCACAAGTCCACTTTGAAAGGTGACATCAGGAGTTGAAGACTTCACAAATGTAATGCCAAACATCAGCATGTTCCAAACAAATAGGCCTACAGGCACTTTGCATGTCTTAGCATGTAGTTCACCGTTCAGAGCATAGCAACATTTTAGCATATGCCTGAGCTCAGTTAAACTGCATTTGGAGTAAGAGTATAGCAACATTTTAGCATATGCCTGAGCTCAGTTAAACTGCATTTGGAGTAAGTCAATGATTTTACAAAGCTAAAGGTCAAAAGATTCTTGGGATATGTTGCCTTGACATATGCCTTGAGAGTGATGGTACTAACAATTGTTTATTCAATTGTTTAAGTGCTATCAAAGTGATTTTGGGAACGTTATGGTAAGGTAAAAAGCTTAGTAACTCTCAACACAGATGTGTAGTATTTTATAGATAGATAGCTAGATAGATAGCTAGATAGATAGATAGATAGATAGATAGATAGATAGATAGATACTTTATTGATCCCCAGGGGAAATTCAAGAAAATGTTGTGATGTTGGTACCCTTCAACTAAAACCATTCAACATATTAGTGATGAGCATCATATTTCCATGCAGACAATTCTCAATTTAAACACAACATTTTAAAATTTATAGACATATCTTTCGTGAAAATCATCTCTCTTGTATCATAAACAGGCTTGAATCTAACCTGAACACACTCCCCATCTATCACTCCCAGTTAATTCCTGCTCTCTCTCTTCACTGTCATGTTTATCAAATACACAGTACATTGTACACTGTCAAATTGCAAGTCCTAATGAATGTGTGTGCAATATATAGTTTTATCAATTTCAAAAAGTGTGGGAAAATGAGCAGTCAAGAAGCACTAGGTAAATGCCACCTTACCTCAGTTTCCTGTTGTTTGGTTTTGCACTGTGCAGATTATGTCATGGCATGCCAGGCTCTGCTGTCTGTGGTTTGGTTTTGCACTGTGCAGATTATGTCATGGCATGCCAGGCTCTGCTGTCTGTTGTTTGGTTTTGCACTGTGCAGATGATGTCATGGCATGCCAGGCTCTGCTGTCTGTTGTTTGGTTTTGCACTGTGCAGATGATGTCATGGCATGCCAGGCTCTGCTGTCTGTTGTTTGGTTTTGCACTGTGCAGATGATGTCATGGCATGCCAGGCTCTGCTGTCTGTTGTTTGGTTTTGCACTGTGCAGATGATGTCATGGCATGCCAGGCTCTGCTGTCTGTTGTTTGGTTTTGCACTGTGCAGATGATGTCATGGCATGCCAGGCTCTGCTGTCTGTTGTTTGGTTTTGCACTGTGCAGATGATGTCATGGCATGCCAGGCTCTGCTGTCTGTGGTTTGGTTTTGCACTGTGCAGATGATGTCATGGCATGCCAGGCTCTGCTGTCTGTTGTTTGGTTTTGCACTGTGCAGATGATGTCATGGCATGCCAGGCTCTGCTGTCTGTTGTTTGGTTTTGCACTGTGCAGATGATGTCATGGCATGCCAGGCTCTGCTGTCTGTTGTTTGGTTTTGCACTGTGCAGATGATGTCATGGCATGCCAGGCTCTGCTGTCTGTTGTTTGGTTTTGCACTGTGCAGATGATGTCATGGCATGCCAGGCTCTGCTGTCTGTTGTTTGGTTTTGCACTGTGCAGATGATGTCATGGCATGCCAGGCTCTGCTGTCTGTGGTTTGGTTTTGCACTGTGCAGATGATGTCATGGCATGCCAGGCTCTGCTGTCTGTGGTTTGGTTTTGCACTGTGCAGATGATGTCATGGCATGCCAGGCTCTGCTGTCTGTTGTTTGGTTTTGCACTGTGCAGATGATGTCATGGCATGCCAGGCTCTGCTGTCTGTTGTTTGGTTTTGCACTGTGCAGATGATGTCATGGCATGCCAGGCTCTGCTGTCTGTGGTTTGGTTTTGCACTGTGCAGATGATGTCATGGCATGCCAGGCTCTGCTGTCTGTTGTTTGGTTTTGCACTGTGCAGATGATGTCATGGCATGCCAGGCTCTGCTGTCTGTGGTTTGGTTTTGCACTGTGCAGATTATGTCATGGCATGCCAGGCTCTGCTGTCTGTGGTTTGGTTTTGCACTGTGCAGATGATGTCATGGCATGCCAGGCTCTGCTGTCTGTTGTTTGGTTTTGCACTGTGCAGATGATGTCATGGCATGCCAGGCTCTGCTGTCTGTTGTTTGGTTTTGCACTGTGCAGATTATGTCATGGCATGCCAGGCTCTGCTGTCTGTGGTTTGGTTTTGCACTGTGCAGATTATGTCATGGCATGCCAGGCTCTGCTGTCTGTTGTTTGGTTTTGCACTGTGCAGATGATGTCATGGCATGCCAGGCTCTGCTGTCTGTTGTTTGGTTTTGCACTGTGCAGATGATGTCATGGCATGCCAGGCTCTGCTGTCTGTGGTTTGGTTTTGCACTGTGCAGATGATGTCATGGCATGCCAGGCTCTGCTGTCTGTTGTTTGGTTTTGCACTGTGCAGATGATGTCATGGCATGCCAGGCTCTGCTGTCTGTTGTTTGGTTTTGCACTGTGCAGATGATGTCATGGCATGCCAGGCTCTGCTGTCTGTGGTTTGGTTTTGCACTGTGCAGATGATGGCATGCCAGGCTCTGCTGTCTGTTGTTTGGTTTTGCACTGTGCAGATGATGTCATGGCATGCCAGGCTCTGCTGTCTGTGGTTTGGTTTTGCACTGTGCAGATGATGGCATGCCAGGCTCTGCTGTCTGTTGTTTGGTTTTGCACTGTGCAGATGATGTCATGGCATGCCAGGCTCTGCTGTCTGTGGTTTGGTTTTGCACTGTGCAGATGATGTCATGGCATGCCAGGCTCTGCTGTCTGTTGTTTGGTTTTGCACTGTGCAGATGATGTCATGGCATGCCAGGCTCTGCTGTCTGTTGTTTGGTTTTGCAATGTGCAGATGATGTCATGGCATGCCAGGCTCTGCTGTCTGTTGTTTGGTTTTGCACTGTGCAGATGATGTCATGGCATGCCAGGCTCTGCTGTCTGTTGTTTGGTTTTGCACTGTGCAGATGATGTCATGGCATGCCAGGCTCTGCTGTCTGTGGTTTGGTTTTGCACTGTGCAGATTATGTCATGGCATGCCAGGCTCTGCTGTCTGTTGTTTGGTTTTGCACTGTGCAGATGATGTCATGGCATGCCAGGCTCTGCTGTCTGTTGTTTGGTTTTGCACTGTGCAGATGATGTCATGGCATGCCAGGCTCTGCTGTCTGTTGTTTGGTTTTGCACTGTGCAGATGATGTCATGGCATGCCAGGCTCTGCTGTCTGTGGTTTGGTTTTGCACTGTGCAGATGATGTCATGGCATGCCAGGCTCTGCTGTCTGTGGTTTGGTTTTGCACTGTGCAGATGATGTCATGGCATGCCAGGCTCTGCTGTCTGTTGTTTGGTTTTGCACTGTGCAGATGATGTCATGGCATGCCAGGCTCTGCTGTCTGTTGTTTGGTTTTGCACTGTGCAGATGATGTCATGGCATGCCAGGCTCTGCTGTCTGTGGTTTGGTTTTGCACTGTGCAGATGATGTCATGGCATGCCAGGCTCTGCTGTCTGTTGTTTGGTTTTGCACTGTGCAGATGATGTCATGGCATGCCAGGCTCTGCTGTCTGTGGTTTGGTTTTGCACTGTGCAGATTATGTCATGGTATGCCAGGCTCTGCTGTCTGTGGTTTGGTTTTGCACTGTGCAGATGATGTCATGGCATGCCAGGCTCTGCTGTCTGTTGTTTGGTTTTGCACTGTGCAGATGATGTCATGGCATGCCAGGCTCTGCTGTCTGTTGTTTGGTTTTGCACTGTGCAGATTATGTCATGGCATGCCAGGCTCTGCTGTCTGTGGTTTGGTTTTGCACTGTGCAGATTATGTCATGGCATGCCAGGCTCTGCTGTCTGTTGTTTGGTTTTGCACTGTGCAGATGATGTCATGGCATGCCAGGCTCTGCTGTCTGTTGTTTGGTTTTGCACTGTGCAGATGATGTCATGGCATGCCAGGCTCTGCTGTCTGTGGTTTGGTTTTGCACTGTGCAGATGATGTCATGGCATGCCAGGCTCTGCTGTCTGTTGTTTGGTTTTGCACTGTGCAGATGATGTCATGGCATGCCAGGCTCTGCTGTCTGTTGTTTGGTTTTGCACTGTGCAGATGATGTCATGGCATGCCAGGCTCTGCTGTCTGTGGTTTGGTTTTGCACTGTGCAGATGATGGCATGCCAGGCTCTGCTGTCTGTTGTTTGGTTTTGCACTGTGCAGATGATGTCATGGCATGCCAGGCTCTGCTGTCTGTGGTTTGGTTTTGCACTGTGCAGATGATGGCATGCCAGGCTCTGCTGTCTGTTGTTTGGTTTTGCACTGTGCAGATGATGTCATGGCATGCCAGGCTCTGCTGTCTGTGGTTTGGTTTTGCACTGTGCAGATGATGTCATGGCATGCCAGGCTCTGCTGTCTGTTGTTTGGTTTTGCACTGTGCAGATGATGTCATGGCATGCCAGGCTCTGCTGTCTGTTGTTTGGTTTTGCAATGTGCAGATGATGTCATGGCATGCCAGGCTCTGCTGTCTGTGGTTTGGTTTTGCACTGTGCAGATGATGTCATGGCATGCCAGGCTCTGCTGTCTGTGGTTTGGTTTTGCACTGTGCAGATGATGTCATGGCATGCCAGGCTCTGCTGTCTGTGGTTTGGTTTTGCACTGTGCAGATGATGTCATGGCATGCCAGGCTCTGCTGTCTGTTGTTTGGTTTTGCACTGTGCAGATGATGTCATGGCATGCCAGGCTCTGCTGTCTGTTGTTTGGTTTTGCACTGTGCAGATGATGTCATGGCATGCCAGGCTCTGCTGTCTGTTGTTTGGTTTTGCACTGTGCAGATGATGTCATGGCATGCCAGGCTCTGCTGTCTGTTGTTTGGTTTTGCACTGTGCAGATGATGTCATGGCATGCCAGGCTCTGCTGTCTGTGGTTTGGTTTTGCACTGTGCAGATTATGTCATGGCATGCCAGGCTCTGCTGTCTGTTGTTTGGTTTTGCACTGTGCAGATGATGTCATGGCATGCCAGGCTCTGCTGTCTGTTGTTTGGTTTTGCACTGTGCAGATGATGTCATGGCATGCCAGGCTCTGCTGTCTGTTGTTTGGTTTTGCACTGTGCAGATGATGTCATGGCATGCCAGGCTCTGCTGTCTGTTGTTTGGTTTTGCACTGTGCAGATGATGTCATGGCATGCCAGGCTCTGCTGTCTGTGGTTTGGTTTTGCACTGTGCAGATGATGTCATGGCATGCCAGGCTCTGCTGTCTGTTGTTTGGTTTTGCACTGTGCAGATGATGTCATGGCATGCCAGGCTCTGCTGTCTGTGGTTTGGTTTTGCACTGTGCAGATGATGTCATGGCATGCCAGGCTCTGCTGTCTGTGGTTTGGTTTTGCACTGTGCAGATGATGGCATGCCAGGCTCTGCTGTCTGTTGTTTGGTTTTGCACTGTGCAGATGATGTCATGGCATGCCAGGCTCTGCTGTCTGTGGTTTGGTTTTGCACTGTGCAGATGATGTCATGGCATGCCAGGCTCTGCTGTCTGTGGTTTGGTTTTGCACTGTGCAGATGATGTCATGGCATGCCAGGCTCTGCTGTCTGTTGTTTGGTTTTGCACTGTGCAGATGATGTCATGGCATGCCAGGCTCTGCTGTCTGTGGTTTGGTTTTGCACTGTGCAGATGATGTCATGGCATGCCAGGCTCTGCTGTCTGTGGTTTGGTTTTGCACTGTGCAGATGATGTCATGGCATGCCAGGCTCTGCTGTCTGTGGTTTGGTTTTGCACTGTGCAGATGATGTCATGGCATGCCAGGCTCTGCTGTCTGTGGTTTGGTTTTGCACTGTGCAGATGATGTCATGGCATGCCAGGCTCTGCTGTCTGTTGTTTGGTTTTGCACTGTGCAGATGATGTCATGGCATGCCAGGCTCTGCTGTCTGTGGTTTGGTTTTGCACTGTGCAGATGATGTCATGGCATGCCAGGCTCTGCTGTCTGTGGTTTGGTTTTGCACTGTGCAGATGATGTCATGGCATGCCAGGCTCTGCTGTCTGTGGTTTGGTTTTGCACTGTGCAGATGATGTCATGGCATGCCAGGCTCTGCTGTCTGTGGTTTGGTTTTGCACTGTGCAGATGATGTCATGGCATGCCAGGCTCTGCTGTCTGTGGTTTGGTTTTGCACTGTGCAGATGATGTCATGGCATGCCATGCTCTGCTGTCTGTTGTTTGGTTTTGCACTGTGCAGATGATGTCATGGCATGCCAGGCTCTGCTGTCTGTTGTTTGGTTTTGCACTGTGCAGATGATGTCATGGCATGCCAGGCTCTGCTGTCTGTTGTTTGGTTTTGCACTGTGCAGATGATGTCATGGCATGCCAGGCTCTGCTGTCTGTGGTTTGGTTTTGCACTGTGCAGATGATGTCATGGCATGCCAGGCTCTGCTGTCTGTGGTTTGGTTTTGCACTGTGCAGATGATGTCATGGCATGCCAGGCTCTGCTGTCTGTGGTTTGTTTTTGCACTGTGCAGATGATGTCATGGCATGCCAGGCTCTGCTGTCTGTGGTTTGGTTTTGCACTGTGCAGATGATGTCATGGCATGCCAGGCTCTGCTGTCTGTGGTTTGGTTTTGCACTGTGCAGATGATGTCATGGCACTGTGCAGATGATGTCATGGCACTGTGCAGATGATGTCATGGCATGCCAGGCTCTGCTGTCTGTGGTTTGGTTTTGCACTGTGCAGATGATGTCATGGCATGCCAGGCTCTGCTGTCTGTGGTTTGGTTTTGCACTGTGCAGATGATGTCATGGCACTGTGCAGATGATGTCATGGCACTGTGCAGATGATGTCATGGCACTGTGCAGATGATGTCATGGCACTGTGCAGATGATGTCATGGCTGCACTGTGCAGATGATGTCATGGCACTGTGCAGATGATGTCATGGCATGCCAGGATGATGTCATGGCATGCCAGGCTCTGCTGTCTGTGGTTTGGTTTTGCACTGTGCAGATGATGTCATGGCACTGTGCAGATGATGTCATGGCACTGTGCAGATGATGTCATGGCACTGTGCAGATGATGTCATGGCATGCCAGGATGATGTCATGGCATGCCAGGCTCTGCTGTCTGTGGTTTGGTTTTGCACTGTGCAGATGATGTCATGGCATGCCAGGCTCTGCTGTCTGTTGTTTGGTTTTGCACTGTGCAGATGATGTCATGGCATGCCGGGCTCTGCTGTCTGTGGTTTGGTTTTGCACTGTGCAGATTATGTCATGGCATGCCGGGCTCTGCTGTCTGTGGTTTGGTTTTGCACTGTGCAGATGATGTCATGGCATGCCAGGCTCTGCTGTCTGTTGTTTGGTTTTGCACTGTGCAGATGATGTCATGGCATGCCAGGCTCTGCTGTCTGTTGTTTGGTTTTGCACTGTGCAGATGATGTCATGGCATGCCAGGCTCTGCTGTCTGTTGTTTGGTTTTGCACTGTGCAGATTATGTCATGGCATGCCAGGCTCTGCTGTCTGTTGTTTGGTTTTGCACTGTGCAGATGATGTCATGGCATGCCAGGCTCTGCTGTCTGTTGTTTGGTTTTGCACTGTGCAGATGATGTCATGGCATGCCAGGCTCTGCTGTCTGTTGTTTGGTTTTGCACTGTGCAGATGATGTCATGGCATGCCAGGCTCTGCTGTCTGTTGTTTGGTTTTGCACTGTGCAGATGATGTCATGGCATGCCAGGCTCTGCTGTCTGTTGTTTGGTTTTGCACTGTGCAGATGATGTCATGGCATGCCAGGCTCTGCTGTCTGTGGTTTGGTTTTGCACTGTGCAGATGATGGCATGCCAGGCTCTGCTGTCTGTTGTTTGGTTTTGCACTGTGCAGATGATGTCATGGCATGCCAGGCTCTGCTGTCTGTGGTTTGGTTTTGCACTGTGCAGATGATGGCATGCCAGGCTCTGCTGTCTGTTGTTTGGTTTTGCACTGTGCAGATGATGTCATGGCATGCCAGGCTCTGCTGTCTGTGGTTTGGTTTTGCACTGTGCAGATGATGTCATGGCATGCCAGGCTCTGCTGTCTGTTGTTTGGTTTTGCACTGTGCAGATGATGTCATGGCACTGTGCAGATGATGTCATGGCACTGTGCAGATGATGTCATGGCATGCCAGGCTCTGCTGTCTGTGGTTTGGTTTTGCACTGTGCAGATGATGTCATGGCATGCCAGGCTCTGCTGTCTGTGGTTTGGTTTTGCACTGTGCAGATGATGTCATGGCACTGTGCAGATGATGTCATGGCACTGTGCAGATGATGTCATGGCACTGTGCAGATGATGTCATGGCACTGTGCAGATGATGTCATGGCTGCACTGTGCAGATGATGTCATGGCACTGTGCAGATGATGTCATGGCATGCCAGGATGATGTCATGGCATGCCAGGCTCTGCTGTCTGTGGTTTGGTTTTGCACTGTGCAGATGATGTCATGGCACTGTGCAGATGATGTCATGGCACTGTGCAGATGATGTCATGGCACTGTGCAGATGATGTCATGGCATGCCAGGATGATGTCATGGCATGCCAGGCTCTGCTGTCTGTGGTTTGGTTTTGCACTGTGCAGATGATGTCATGGCATGCCAGGCTCTGCTGTCTGTTGTTTGGTTTTGCACTGTGCAGATGATGTCATGGCATGCCGGGCTCTGCTGTCTGTGGTTTGGTTTTGCACTGTGCAGATTATGTCATGGCATGCCAGGCTCTGCTGTCTGTGGTTTGGTTTTGCACTGTGCAGATGATGTCATGGCATGCCAGGCTCTGCTGTCTGTTGTTTGGTTTTGCACTGTGCAGATGATGTCATGGCATGCCAGGCTCTGCTGTCTGTTGTTTGGTTTTGCACTGTGCAGATGATGTCATGGCATGCCAGGCTCTGCTGTCTGTTGTTTGGTTTTGCACTGTGCAGATTATGTCATGGCATGCCAGGCTCTGCTGTCTGTTGTTTGGTTTTGCACTGTGCAGATGATGTCATGGCATGCCAGGCTCTGCTGTCTGTTGTTTGGTTTTGCACTGTGCAGATGATGTCATGGCATGCCAGGCTCTGCTGTCTGTTGTTTGGTTTTGCACTGTGCAGATGATGTCATGGCATGCCAGGCTCTGCTGTCTGTTGTTTGGTTTTGCACTGTGCAGATGATGTCATGGCATGCCAGGCTCTGCTGTCTGTTGTTTGGTTTTGCACTGTGCAGATGATGTCATGGCATGCCAGGCTCTGCTGTCTGTGGTTTGGTTTTGCACTGTGCAGATGATGGCATGCCAGGCTCTGCTGTCTGTTGTTTGGTTTTGCACTGTGCAGATGATGTCATGGCATGCCAGGCTCTGCTGTCTGTGGTTTGGTTTTGCACTGTGCAGATGATGGCATGCCAGGCTCTGCTGTCTGTTGTTTGGTTTTGCACTGTGCAGATGATGTCATGGCATGCCAGGCTCTGCTGTCTGTGGTTTGGTTTTGCACTGTGCAGATGATGTCATGGCATGCCAGGCTCTGCTGTCTGTTGTTTGGTTTTGCACTGTGCAGATGATGTCATGGCATGCCAGGCTCTGCTGTCTGTTGTTTGGTTTTGCAATGTGCAGATGATGTCATGGCATGCCAGGCTCTGCTGTCTGTGGTTTGGTTTTGCACTGTGCAGATGATGTCATGGCATGCCAGGCTCTGCTGTCTGTGGTTTGGTTTTGCACTGTGCAGATGATGTCATGGCATGCCAGGCTCTGCTGTCTGTGGTTTGGTTTTGCACTGTGCAGATGATGTCATGGCATGCCAGGCTCTGCTGTCTGTTGTTTGGTTTTGCACTGTGCAGATGATGTCATGGCATGCCAGGCTCTGCTGTCTGTTGTTTGGTTTTGCACTGTGCAGATGATGTCATGGCATGCCAGGCTCTGCTGTCTGTGGTTTGGTTTTGCACTGTGCAGATTATGTCATGGCATGCCAGGCTCTGCTGTCTGTTGTTTGGTTTTGCACTGTGCAGATGATGTCATGGCATGCCAGGCTCTGCTGTCTGTTGTTTGGTTTTGCACTGTGCAGATGATGTCATGGCATGCCAGGCTCTGCTGTCTGTTGTTTGGTTTTGCACTGTGCAGATGATGTCATGGCATGCCAGGCTCTGCTGTCTGTGGTTTGGTTTTGCACTGTGCAGATGATGTCATGGCATGCCAGGCTCTGCTGTCTGTTGTTTGGTTTTGCACTGTGCAGATGATGTCATGGCATGCCAGGCTCTGCTGTCTGTGGTTTGGTTTTGCACTGTGCAGATGATGTCATGGCATGCCAGGCTCTGCTGTCTGTTGTTTGGTTTTGCACTGTGCAGATGATGTCATGGCATGCCAGGCTCTGCTGTCTGTTGTTTGGTTTTGCACTGTGCAGATGATGTCATGGCATGCCAGGCTCTGCTGTCTGTGGTTTGGTTTTGCACTGTGCAGATGATGGCATGCCAGGCTCTGCTGTCTGTTGTTTGGTTTTGCACTGTGCAGATGATGTCATGGCATGCCAGGCTCTGCTGTCTGTGGTTTGGTTTTGCACTGTGCAGATGATGGCATGCCAGGCTCTGCTGTCTGTGGTTTGGTTTTGCACTGTGCAGATGATGTCATGGCATGCCAGGCTCTGCTGTCTGTGGTTTGGTTTTGCACTGTGCAGATGATGTCATGGCATGCCAGGCTCTGCTGTCTGTTGTTTGGTTTTGCACTGTGCAGATGATGTCATGGCATGCCAGGCTCTGCTGTCTGTGGTTTGGTTTTGCACTGTGCAGATGATGTCATGGCATGCCAGGCTCTGCTGTCTGTGGTTTGGTTTTGCACTGTGCAGATGATGTCATGGCATGCCAGGCTCTGCTGTCTGTGGTTTGGTTTTGCACTGTGCAGATGATGTCATGGCATGCCAGGCTCTGCTGTCTGTGGTTTGGTTTTGCACTGTGCAGATGATGTCATGGCATGCCAGGCTCTGCTGTCTGTTGTTTGGTTTTGCACTGTGCAGATGATGTCATGGCATGCCAGGCTCTGCTGTCTGTGGTTTGGTTTTGCACTGTGCAGATGATGTCATGGCATGCCAGGCTCTGCTGTCTGTGGTTTGGTTTTGCACTGTGCAGATGATGTCATGGCATGCCAGGCTCTGCTGTCTGTGGTTTGGTTTTGCACTGTGCAGATGATGTCATGGCATGCCAGGCTCTGCTGTCTGTGGTTTGGTTTTGCACTGTGCAGATGATGTCATGGCATGCCAGGCTCTGCTGTCTGTGGTTTGGTTTTGCACTGTGCAGATGATGTCATGGCATGCCATGCTCTGCTGTCTGTTGTTTGGTTTTGCACTGTGCAGATGATGTCATGGCATGCCAGGCTCTGCTGTCTGTTGTTTGGTTTTGCACTGTGCAGATGATGTCATGGCATGCCAGGCTCTGCTGTCTGTTGTTTGGTTTTGCACTGTGCAGATGATGTCATGGCATGCCAGGCTCTGCTGTCTGTGGTTTGGTTTTGCACTGTGCAGATGATGTCATGGCATGCCAGGCTCTGCTGTCTGTGGTTTGGTTTTGCACTGTGCAGATGATGTCATGGCATGCCAGGCTCTGCTGTCTGTGGTTTGGTTTTGCACTGTGCAGATGATGTCATGGCATGCCAGGCTCTGCTGTCTGTGGTTTGGTTTTGCACTGTGCAGATGATGTCATGGCATGCCAGGCTCTGCTGTCTGTGGTTTGGTTTTGCACTGTGCAGATGATGTCATGGCATGCCAGGCTCTGCTGTCTGTGGTTTGGTTTTGCACTGTGCAGATGATGTCATGGCATGCCAGGCTCTGCTGTCTGTGGTTTGGTTTTGCACTGTGCAGATGATGTCATGGCATGCCAGGCTCTGCTGTCTGTGGTTTGGTTTTGCACTGTGCAGATGATGTCATGGCACTGTGCAGATGATGTCATGGCACTGTGCAGATGATGTCATGGCACTGTGCAGATGATGTCATGGCACTGTGCAGATGATGTCATGGCATGCCAGGCTCTGCTGTCTGTGGTTTGGTTTTGCACTGTGCAGATGATGTCATGGCATGCCAGGCTCTGCTGTCTGTGGTTTGGTTTTGCACTGTGCAGATGATGTCATGGCATGCCAGGCTCTGCTGTCTGTGGTTTGGTTTTGCACTGTGCAGATGATGTCATGGCACTGTGCAGATGATGTCATGGCACTGTGCAGATGATGTCATGGCACTGTGCAGATGATGTCATGGCACTGTGCAGATGATGTCATGGCTGCACTGTGCAGATGATGTCATGGCACTGTGCAGATGATGTCATGGCATGCCAGGATGATGTCATGGCATGCCAGGCTCTGCTGTCTGTGGTTTGGTTTTGCACTGTGCAGATGATGTCATGGCACTGTGCAGATGATGTCATGGCACTGTGCAGATGATGTCATGGCATGCCAGGATGATGTCATGGCATGCCAGGCTCTGCTGTCTGTGGTTTGGTTTTGCACTGTGCAGATGATGTCATGGCACTGTGCAGATGATGTCATGGCACTGTGCAGATGATGTCATGGCACTGTGCAGATGATGTCATGGCTGCACTGTGCAGATGATGTCATGGCACTGTGCAGATGATGTCATGGCACTGTGCAGATGATGTCATGGCTGCACTGTGCAGATGATGTCATGGCTGCACTGTGCAGATGATGTCATGGCTGCACTGTGCAGATGATGTCATGGCACTGTGCAGATGATGTCATGGCATGCCAGGCTCTGCTGTCTGTTTTTCTGCATAGTGTCACCTTGACAATGGGACAAACAATTAAGTGAACTTCTCAATATGGGTTGTCCTTCATCTTAAATAATCATTACATTTTTAAAACTGGAATTACATAACTTTCACATACACCATTGTACACAACCACATTGTATATTTTAATGGCCCAGACAAGATAAAGTGCTTCTTCAATTGCGGTTTCTCTGTGCCCATTTCAATCTTTTCTACTTACATCTATGTGTTCCACAGCTTACTTAAAGGAGAAATCTGCCAGTTTTTCATATAGATCTCTGTTTCTCGAAGTCACCGAGTAGGCTACTGAAAACAAACGATTTTACCTACAGTAGCTCAAGTTGCAGCAGTCAACAATTATAGCTTTCAGGCAGCTATGGCGCTACTCTGGGGGCATGTTCATGAGCCACCAGTTGCAACCTTAACCAAAAGTTTATGAATATCGGTTCTGCAGCTTTTCATTTTATTGTATCATACAATAAACAGACAAACCTTAATGAAGAGTAACCTAGCCTATGTAGTCTAGCGTAGTCTAATCTCATTGACGCATAACATTTGCCATGGCTTCATTCATTACCACACATAAACCATGGCAATAACAATAGCACACGCAGGATCCACTAACTTTACAAACGCATTCAATACGCTGTGGGCAGTGTAGCTCAATTTGAAGGGGCGTCATATCATTATAATTGCTAATGATTAACATGCAGATGTTAAACAAAACAAAAAATTAGAAGAAAGAAATACATTAGCCAGGCAAGTGTCAGTTATTGCTGTCTTTGAAAAGTTTTTGTTTGGATGAAAGTAGCTGCACCAATCCTAGTCCTAATTATTGTGCAATATATAGTTTTTCTTTTTCAACTTCACCAAAAGTTTTTCCTAAAGTTGTTTTGTGTGTAGGTTCACCATTGGGTCATTGCTTATGGTTAAATATCACTTATATTGGTTTACTATGTGTCAGCCATTTCCATTACAAATGGGCCTAACAGTTTTTGATATTTAATCCCTAAACACATTTTTTTTATATTTAATCCCTAAACACATCACATGAGGCGGCGCTCCCTCGACAAAAATCACTCTATTACTCACACATGCTTATTTATTTTATTGTGTTATTTTGACCACTGGACTAGCCTACCTGCTTTTCTGTACAACAGAATTGAAGGAATTACAACAGTGGGCCATGAAGATGCTGTCACAGGCTGCTACTTTACTTGAACCAAATGCAGGACAACACACAAAGAGTAATCCTGAGTAATCTTTACTGACAGAGTGCAGCACAGGAACAATAGAACATGGGGCAGGGAATAAACACAATAAAGGGAATAAACATTTTAAAAAAAGAAGGTCCGGATTCCAGACGGCCCAACAGAAAAAGGAGAAGTCCAAGCAGGTGGGTGGAGGGGCCAAAGGGACGGTGCTCCAGGACGTGCTCCAGGACGGTCAGGCGGGTGGCCGGACAAGAACGGAGGGTCAGGAGCCTGCGTCGGAGCTGGATCAGGAGCCTGCGTCGGAGCTGGATCAGGAGCCTGCGTCGGAGCTGGATCAGGAGCCTGAGTCGGAGCTGGAGCCGGAGATGGAATTAGAGCCGGGACTGGAGCCGGAGCCAGAATCAGGACTAGAGCTGGAGCCGGAATCAGGTCTGGAGCCAGAGCCGGAGTTGTGACCGGAACCGGAGTCAGAACCGGAGTCGGGACCGGAGTCAGGACCGGAGTCGGGACTGCAGCCGGAGTCGGAATCGGGACTGCACTGGGGACTGGAGTTAGAGCAGGGACTGGAGTCATGGGAACAGGGAGCTTAGGAACAGGAAGGGACCAGAAGTCGCACGGAGCCGGAACTGGAGCGCAGCGGGGAGCCAGGACAGGAGGGAGGCGAGGAGCCGGGACAGAGCATGGAAGTGTCACTGGAGGAGCGCAATGTTGGGCTGGCACTGAAGGACACAAAGAACTGGCCACTGGAGGAGACAAGGCTTGGGAAGGCACTGAAACAGGGACAGAAAACCCAGAGGCAGAAATGGCCTCTGCGGTATCAGGATCAGAGAGGTGCTCAGGGAAACCTTCATGGTCTGTTGACCACTCCTCAGTGGATCAGTTGTCGTCGGCGGCGGCAGGTCATCTCATTACGCCACAATTTCCCCCAAAGGCTTCCCACATATCCTTAGGAGCTCTGCTGCTCTACAAACCAGCAACCCCAAAGGTCTCTTAAACAAGGCGTGGTTTGACATCCAACTTCACAAACACCCCATTGCGCCCCCACACACACAAAGAAGCACACATACACAAAAGCACACATGCACACTCTTTACATACACAAATGTTGCAAGAGTAGGGGATGCAGTAGGAGATGGAGACAGAGCTGGATCAGGAGCCAGAGCCAGAACTGGAGCCTGAGCAGGAGTCTGACTCGGGGCTGAGTAAGGGTATGGAGTAGGACATGGAGACAAATTGACAAGCGTGATTTATTTTTTGCGGAGAGAATGTGCAGGATTGAGCGGCGGTTATATTTTGTACTGCGTTGTGGTACATCTAGTTAAATGGCGGCCTGGCAAAGTCTAACTAGAGCTACTTTAAATTAGGCCCCCATGTCACATTCATGTCACCTTCACAGGGTTGCATTCTCAGGGTTAATTTTCATATTAGTACCACAAGGGGGCACAAGTAAGCAAGATAAGCAGTTTGAAACTGAAACCCTTTTTTATTTTCTGGTCTAGTCTAGCCCTAAGATACCACTACAGTAGTTGGTTCTTCAGAATGCGTGCAGACACTTTCAGACCTACCGAAAAGGAAGTGATTAGTTTCCTAGGGATGATTGGGTTTTACACAACACTTTTGGTTGGCTTCCCACTTACTGACTTTTGCAAATCATTCGTTAATAAACCCACATGCTCTTTAAACATTAAGGTCAGTGTGGTCTCCCCTACATGCTCTTTAAACATTAAGGTCAGTGTGGTCTCCCCTACATGCTCTTTAAACATTAAGGTCAGTGTGGTTTCCCCTACATGTAGGTCAGCTCTACTTTGAGCCAAGTGGTCCTGACACCATGCAAACAGAGAAGTGAGTTAACGGTTTCTGAAGAGTGGAGTGGCAGATGGGCCTTTTAAAGAAGAAGAGAATGATAAAGACCCAATAAAAGGCTGATGAAAACTCTGCAAATAGGATCAAATAAATCAATTGATTGACCCTATTTAGGTGTGTTGAAATTTTTGCATGCACACATTTCCCTATGATAAACTTTCATAGTAGGCTACTGGCAAGAATTCAAAACTACTTTCACCTCTGCTTTTACATGCCAATTTAAAATAGAAACCGCCTGTGAATAACCAAGAATGTTTTAATGTGGATATAATTTGCAGGGATTAGACTGTTATGATTTATCCTAACCTACTGCATCATACTGGCATGATTTAAAACATCACAGGGTTAAAGTTAGAATTCATGAAGTCCTTTTGAGAAAATGTCAAAATATCAAGATATTTATAGAAATAGACTAAAAATATTGTGATATTATTTTTTAGCCATACTGCCCAGCCCTAACTGGGGGGGAGTTAAGAATGGGGACCACACAGGAACCCATCACACTTTAAGCACATAATAAATTAACAAGAACTCAATGACATTAAATGGATGTTGTAACGGTAACCTCAACAACTATTAAAGTAATGTCCATTCCATGATGCTTCTCTCAACAGGCACAACTTTGGCGCTTTATTGAACACAGTAACAAACGTGAGAAGAAGTTTTTCATCACCTAGCAACCACCCGCACAACAACCACCCCCGTTATGACAATGGAGATGACAAAAGAGTAAATCACAAGCCTAACTACATGATGAGGGCGGGGGGTGGGTAGTATGTTATTGGACATGGCATGGCAGGCAGTTGTACACTTTACAACTTGTTGTTGTTGTCCTGAAAACACAACACTTCTGCTGCTCTTACATAACTTGCACCACTATGCCACTTTCTTTCTTACTTAGGTCAAACAGAACTACCCAAGCCTTTTATTGGCCTGACTTTGCACTAGTATTTTACTGACTGTCTATGCACAATTTCAACCAAATTTTGCTGCTCTTATTTTTTTCATTATTATATGTGCCCTCTTATTTACTTATTTACTTACTTTTTTGTTTACTTGAATGTTATGTTTGTCTGTGGACCTAAATTGGTAAAATATGTCTTGTCTTCACCGTGGGATAGTGAGAAACGTAATTTCGATCTCTTTGTATGTCTGGAACATGTGAAGAAATTGACAATAAAGCTGACTTTGACTTTGACTTTGATGGCAGAGGCAGCTAATTAATATTTTACAGTTTTTGTCTATTTTTACATATCTCTGCATTACAAATATGCTCTCCTTCGGCAACTTGATTACAAAGTGAAACTTGGTGGTTGTTGTTTATTTTCCTGTCTGAAACTGAGTGCAAAAACATGCGCTATGCATCTGCAGACAGGGCATTATAGTTGACTGAGAAATCTCCTTGGTGGACTAAAGTCAGTCTATCTTTACCTTTATCCATAATGGTTTATGCTTCAATCAGGGCTTAGTTGTGGATCAACAGGTCAGGTCCTCTTGCTATCAGGTCACAGTTCAGGTCCTGTTCACAGTTCACGTCATCTGCATTATGCGTTACTGTGTTACCATGATCTTCCCTCTTCCCTCATCATGAACAGCACAGCAAACAGGTTTTTGGCAAACATATTGAATGTGGGGAATAGAGAATACATGATACAATGACTTTGTCACAGTGGTACTTTAGTGAAATGACATTTAGCAGCTCAATGTTCCTGTGCAGAGGTAACACTAAGTAAGGGATAATGTATAGAACGCCAGTCATTATTGGGAAAACTAGATGTACCGCAGAGCGGTATAAAATATGACCGTCGCCCAGTCCAGCACATTTTTTCCAGAAAAATAAGTCACGCTTGTCAAATTGTGTTCATTTCCTACTTTGTTCCTTTGTTCTTTCTTTGTTTTTTGTGTGTTTGTAATTGAGTGTGTGCAGAGTGTGTGGTTGTTTTTGTGTATATGTGTTTTGTGTTTGAGTGTGTGTGTGTGTGTGTGTGCGTGTGTTTGTGTATGTAGGTGTGTTTTGTATGTGTGTGTGTATGCAGGGCTCTAGACTAACTTTTTGCACTGGTGCGCCTAACTTTTTTTCTTCGGTGCACCAGCACAAAAGTTAGGTGCACCCAAATGTTCAACCACAACGCATTTAACACCACAGCAGGTTCACTTTTTTTCCTTAATTACTGTCCTATATACAGCGGGGAAAATAAGTATTGAACACATCAACAATTTTTTCAGTAAATATACTTCCAGTGAGGCTATTCGCATGAAATTTTCACCGGACATTAGTATTAACTTCCACACATATAATGTAATCCACACATATATAAAAATCCAAACCTTAATGTCTAAAAGTAGTGTTATGAGTAAAAAAGTGGAATGGCACAGGGAAAAAGTATTGAACACGCTAAGATAAAGCAGTACACAAATGCAAGGAATGGCAAGGAACAAACTGGAATCTATAAGTAGTTAGAGAAATGATCCCTCCTATCTGTGCAAATTGATATAAGCTGGGTTATGTTGGATTCTCTGGTTGTTGCGTTGTGTTTTAATTCTAATGTCTGTATTGAAGATGGTCAATAAAGCTTGACGGCGGGATCAGGATCGGCGATTAGATGATGATTTATTGTAGATGGTACAACAATGAATAACAGCACACAGGCTAAGTCTCAAACAGTAAAACTGTGCAGTCTAACAGTTGTGGTTGTTATTAGAAGCGGCTGCTGAGCCTTCCGACAGAAGATGCTCCTTGGGTCGCTTCCTCGATCCGTCTCCGAGTCAAAACCTAAGACAAAGCCTGTTATACTAAAACATACAAACGTCAATCATGCCAACGTGGCCAGTGTACAAAACCCGGCCCTGGCCAGATGGAGATACTAGCCCGAATAGGCAGACATGCTGTCTCCCTCGGCCCATGTTATCACTGATGTTCCCCTGGTGTTCCTAAACATTGGCCTGTATGACCTTCCTGCTGGTACACAGGCCTAAGGCACAGTTATGTACAATAATATGGACCTCTCCCTGTTGTATACTACACACAGAAGTAACATATGAACACATCAGAATACAGTAAGAATACCCCAGAATTCTACAGTTAGTACATACTGATGGGCTATAAAAAGGTTTTTTGTTAGCAAGGTGTCACACAAGAAACATTTCATGATGGGTAAAAGCAAAGAGCTCTCCCAAGATCTTTGCAACCTTATTGTTGCCAAACATATTAATGGAACTGGTTACAGATGCACTTCAAAACTTCAGAATCATCCAGCCAGCAGTATTGTAGCCATTATTTGCAAGTGGAAGGAACATCACTACATCATCAACTGACCATGCACAGGATCTCCTTGCATGATTTCTGACCAGGAAGTCAGAAGGATAGTCAGAAGAGTAGCCCAAGAGCCAAGGACCACTCTGAGAAAGCTCCAGAAAGATTTGGAGGCAGCAGGTACAATTGTTACCGAGAAAATCATAGGTAATGCACTCCACCGCCATGGCCTCTATGCACGCTCATCCAGCATGATTCTATTGCTGAAGAAAAACATGTCGAAGCTCGTTGAAAGTTTGTTACACAACATTTGAACAATCCTATGAAATACTGAGAGAATGTATTCTGGTTAAAAATTTAACTTTTCGGATGTCATACTACACACCATATTTGGAGGAGAAATGGCACTGTGCATCACCCTAAAAATACCATACCAACAATGAGGTTTGGAGGTGGAGGCATCATGGTGTGGGCTGTTTTTCATCTCATGGTACTAGCAGACTTCATACAGTTGAAGGAATGATGAATAGAGTCATTTTGTTCTGGGAGAATCTTTACATCCACCAGGATGATGAGGATGAGACATGGCTAGACCTTCCAGCAGGACAATGATCCAAACCATTCAGCAAAGGAAACTCTCAATTGGTTTCAGAGAAAGGAAATCAAGGCCCTGACTTCAATTCAATTGAACAGTTTTGGAAGTTAACTAAAGATTAGGATTCACAAGAGGGACCCCTGAAATCGTAAGTTACACATGTAACTATGGATCTGTGAGACCGAGGGATGACCGTCACTACGGTCTAAAAAAGGAATGATCACCTTCGTTCTGCCTATCACCGAGACCATATGTCAACAAAGTCATGCCCATGATCTCCAGAAGCAGAACAACTCGAGCTTGTAAATAGCGGAGATTGCTCCCGGTTCAGTCTCCTACCTTGAGCGCCTCAGGATGGTCCGAGCGACAAGGATAGTGACGGTCATCCCTCGGTCTCACAGATCCATAGTTACATGCGTAACTTACGATCTGTTTCGACCTCACTCTGACCGTCACTACGGTCTAAAAAAGGGATGACACATACCAAAAAAGTCGCGAGGAGCTCTAAGCTAACCATTAAAACCTCGCTCGGTCATGACATGAGGGCAGCGTCGCCAACCGGAGCTGGGCGAGTGACGTCCACCCTATAAAACCTGGTAAAAGTGCAAGGCGTCGCCCATGAAGCCGCTGCACAGATATCGCTTGCTGGTACCCCCTTAAGGGCAGCCCAAGACGTAGCCATACTCCTGGTGGAGTGAGCCCTTGTACCCGAAGGGACCGGCATTCCCAGAGCCTCAACCAGCCAATGCGACAGCCGCTGTTTGGAAAGCGGTAGTCCCTGCTTCGCCGCCCCATAACAGACAAAAAGTTGAGTGTGTTCCCTCCTCAACGACTGCGTACGGGCCAGATAAGCTCTCAAAGCCCTGACTGGGCACAGAGTGAGCAACTTGTCGCACTCTGCCTGTGAGGCAGCAGACGGCTGGAATTGGGTCAGCTCCAGAACCTGGTTGATAGACTGCTGACTTAGAACCTTAGGCAGGAAGTCTGGATTAGGCCAAAGTGACACGCCAGTGCCCCCTGCCTGCCACCTCAGGCAGTCTTCGCTGACGGAGAGGGCGCACAGCTCCCCGACGTGCCTGGCCGAACAAAGAGCCAGGAGAAAGCAAGTTTTCAGAGACAAAGATCGCAGATCTGCATCTAAATTGGGCTCATACGGGCCTTCAGTAAGAGACATTAAAACGGTGGGCAAATCCCAGTTTGGTGCCCGCAAAGTGCGAACTGGACGCAACCGGCGGGCCCCTTTTAAAAACTGACCAATCAGTGGATGCCTACCCAAGGGCCTGTTATCCGCACCCTGGTGAAAGGCTGAAATGGCCGAGGCATAAACCTTCACAGTACTGACGCCTTGCCTTGATCCAAATAGGACTGCAAGAAGCGCAAAACTTGTGGCACAGGGCAAACCGCTGGCTCAAGACCCAAGCTGGCACACCAATCCGAAAAGATCCTCCACCTGAGTGCATAGCAAGCTCTAGTAGAAGGAGCCCTGGCGTTGTTCAGAGTCTCCTGCACAGACTCAGCTAGCTGTTCAATGACTGACTCTGCAGGGGCCAAACCCACAGGCGCAGGGCACCTGGGTTCGGATGCCAGATCTGCCCGTCTGCTTGTGACAGAAGATCCGCCCGGCAGGGTAACTGCCATGGCTGACCCCGCAGGAGCCGGAGAAGGTCTGGAAACCAAGGCCTCGCCGGCCACCGTGGAGCAACCAGCAGAACTGTGTGTTGGCCCTCCCTGATCCTCCGCAGGACCTGAGGTACAAGAGGGGATGGAGGAAAAGCGTACAACAAGCCTGTCGGCCAGTCTTGTGACAGAGCATCCAGGCCCAAACTGCCTCCCTGTCCCACGAGAGAGTACCACTCTGGGCAGTGAGTCGTTTCTGCCGACGCAAACAGGTCCACTTGTGCAGTCCCATACTGAGCCCAGACCTGGCTGACCACCTCTGGGTTCAATCTCCATTCCCCCGGGAGTGGCCCGGTCCTGGAGAGAATGTCGGCCGCCCTGTTCTCCACGCTTGGAACGTGTACTGCCCTCACTGAAGCCAGAAGCGGCCATGCCCATGACAGCAACTCCTCCAGGAGGACCTCAGGACCTCGTGCTGCCTTGGTGATTGACATGATACACCACCGAGGTGCTGTCTGACCTCACCAGAACATGTTGGCTTCGCAACCCTGGCAGGAACCTCTGCAGGGCGAGATGGATGGCCTTCAGCTCGAGGACGTTGATGTGCTCTGACGTCCAGGAGGGAGGCCACACGCCCCTCGCTGACAGCCCTTCCCAGACAGCTCCCCAGCCTGTCAGAGAAGTGTCTGTCGAGATGACTTGCCTCTTGTGAGGAAGGCCCCCCAGTGGAACACCCTGGAGTAAGAACCTCCTGTCCCTCCAAGGACGCAGGGCTCGGATGCAAGCAGGAGACACCCGCAACTTCACATGCCTGTCGTCTCTCGGGTGGAGCTGAAAGGCATTGAACCAACACTGCAGGGGGCGTGCCTTCAGCAGGCCCAATGGCAGTACCGCAGCTGCCGCGGCCATTAAGCCCAACAGCCTCTGGACTTTGTGGGCGGTGACCAGTCTGCCCAGCCGAAAGCCTGTCAGAGCCTCGGTCAAGCTGTCTGCCCTCCGTGGAGTGAGAGACGCCGTCATGCTGACCGAGTCGAGGAGGACACCAAGGAAATCCGCCTGCTGGCGGGGCTGCAAGTTGCTCTTTTTCCAGTTGACCGTGAAACCCAGGGCCTATGGGTCAGAACCGTGTTGGTGTCGTGCACCACCTGCACCTGAGATGGGGCACAAATTAGCCAGTCGTCCAGGTACGGTAGGATCTTTAGGCCCTGGACCTGCAGGGGGGCTAGCGCGGCTGCCACCACGCGAGTAAAAATTCTGGGGGCCAGTGAAAGGCCAAATGGGAGGACCTGAAACTGGAACACCCTGCCTTGGAAGGTGAAGCGGAGGAAGGACCTGTGTGCTGGGCAGATAGGGACGTGGAAGTACGCGTCTTTTAGATCCAGAGACGTAAACCACTCCCCTTCCTGGATGGAACGAATCACTATTCCAAAGTGGACCATTTTGAATGGCAGCACCTTGAGGTACTGGTTCAAGGGCCTGAGGTCGAGGACCGGCCGGTAACCTCCGTCTTTTTTGGGCACAATAAAATATTTGGAATAAAACCCAGTGTGCCGTGCGTGCAGCGGTACTTCTGACATGGCCCCTTTCAGAAGCAACTCCTGGACCTCCTTGACAAGCACGGAATTTAAAAGGGGGTCTTTCACAGACGTCATCTTGACCCCTGAAAACGTAGGGGGCCGCCGTCGAAACTGTAGGCGGTAACCGTGAGTCACCGTAGCCACACCCCAAGAGTCTGGCACAATCCCTTCCCAGGAGGTCCTGGACAGCTATGAAGGGCAATCGACGGGCAGCCCCGGATCCCTAGGCAGGACCGCCACCGCGGCCTGCACCTCTGCCTGCGCCCCGTCGAGGTCTTTGCTGTCCTCTGGGCCAGGGAGTTGGGGCTGAGCTCTGGTCTGGTGCACGAAAGCGCCGGTCCCGTGGGGCAGCCTAGTTGATACTTACCTGTGGTGTTCGGGCGGGCTGCCACCACCCATACTTACCTGATGCTGCCCTGTGGGGAACCGGAGCCCGCCTGTGGCACACACGCTGACCAGTTTCTCTAGAAGCGCCAGCCTGTTCCACTCTGTCCAGCACCCCCTGGGAGTCTGGATGGAACACATGCCCAGGCACCACGGGGAAACCTAACAGGTCTGTCCTGATGGCATCAGGGAGAGAGGTTTGGGCAAGCCACACCTGTCTACGGCACAGCACCGCAGAGGCCATAGCACTCCCCACATCACGCGTCAGCTGGGAGTGGGCTGACAGTGCGGCATCCACCAGGGCCCTTGCATCATGGTCCTCCGGGCTCATCGTTTTTCGCAGAGCCGTCAGAGTGATAGCCAGGGCGTTGCCCATACGGGCTGCCCGTGCTGATGAGTCAAAGCAGTGACTGATGAGACGGTCCGTCTTGGCACACTCCTTACACGGGCAGTGTGGATTGGGAGATGCATTGGCAGGCCCCAGGGAAGTCCAGGCGGTGATGGACTGCTCGACCGGTGGCATATCCCCTAGCCCTGAGTCGGCCGGATAGGCAGCCTTTGCCAGCTGACGGCAACCTGGATTGAATTGGGGGCGCTGTAGCGACTTACCCCATGTAAGGACAAGTGGTCCGCAGCACCTTCGTGTAATCCACTGCCACGGGTATACAGGGTGGTGGGCTGCTGTGCGAGACGCCTTCCCAGACGCCCCCAAGGGAAGCCATGTCTGGCATAGGGGCCTGAAGACCCAGGATCTTGGAGGCACTCAACACCCGTGACATCAAGGAGCCGACGGGGACCTCCCCTGGCACTGTGGATTCATCAGTTGGCTCCAGCATGTCTGAATGTAGCTCATCCAGGAGGCCGTCCCCGCTTACGTCATCGATCGTAGAACGAGGGGCATGGAGTGACAGCACATCCACATCACCCAGATCAACATCCGCACCATGGCTCTCAGGCCTGGATGGGGAGAGACCTTCCTGGCCATGGGGCAGAGAAGGGGATGACATCCTCCTAGCCAGAGCCTGGAGAGCTGAGAGAATCTGAAGCGACTCCGTGCCATTACCCTCGGTCACGGCAGCTGGAGCCGAGCGCTTAGCAGGTCCAGGGACCTCCACCTGATCATGCCTGGAAGGGGACTCATGTTGCCGTTTACGCTTGTGCGTATGCTTACGGCCATGCCTATGAGAGTGGGATGGTCGGTCGGGTGAGCGCCGCCTGTCCCATCCACGCACGTGGCCACATGCCTGGTCAGCCCGGCGGAGCCGTTCCTCCCTAGGAAGGTCACAGGCTGCGCTGCAGGGGCTGTCGACATCCTCCAGGAGGTGGGCGGCCCCAAGGCAAGCGGGACACTCTCTATGCCCGTCATTGGGGGCCATCGTGGCCCTACAGACTCTGCAGTAGTGTGCCGCCATAGCCTACCACAGAAAAACACAATGCAATACAATACAATAAGGCACTTACCTTGGCCGTACAACGCACTGGGTCTGCAAGCAGCAGCCCGTAAAGAGATACAGCAGTGGTGTAATACAGTACACGGGTGGCCTGAAGCAGCGTGCGGACACGCTTAGCAGGCTCACACTGGCCCAGCTAGCTGCGGACAGCAGCGACGGGGGTACACAACAGATACACAAAGAAGGCGGCCACCAGTGCGCGAACGCACGCGCCGAAGTACACCAGTGGACAACTGGAGAAAAGACACACAGCAGCCCGCACCTCGTGCAAGACTGCACCTAGCAGACACAAACAGCTAAACTTACCTTTTGCAAGTAGCCTAGCACACAACAACAAAGCTAACAAGAAGCACACAGTAACATTAGCGCCTAAGCAGCCGAGCACATACGCGCTGATCAGGCCCACACAGGTTCCGGCTGCCAGAGCAGTAAACAGAAATAATAACGGTGGCCCACGCCGGTGCGCGAACGCACCCAGCAGGCTCACACCAAGCCCAACTAGCCGCGAACAGCCAGATAAGGTACACAGTAGTTAACAAACAACAACCCGGAAACCTGGCACACACAAAAGGAAAATAACACTGAAATGGCGGCCCGCAGCAGTGCGCGAACGCAGGCAGCAGGCTCACAATAGCCCCTCCGCCGTGCGGTATGGGGTGAACTCAGGAAAGTCGTCAACAAGTTAAACAAAGTTAAACAAAGTTAAACAAAGTTAAACGAAGTTTCCTGAAAAAAACACAGGTTACTGCCACATGCAGACTAACAAACACAGTCAAAGCAAGAAAGCAGTGAAAGTACGTACTCACGTATCACAGGTCTCAGATGAGGCGATCAAGGTGAGAGACTGAACCGGGAGCAATCTCCGCTATTTACAAGCTCGAGTCGTTCTGCTTCCGGAGGTCATGGGCATGACTTTGTTGACATATGGTCTCGGTGATAGGCAGAACGAAGGTGATCATTCCTTTTTTAGACTGTAGTGACGGTCAGAGTGAGGTCGAAACAGATCTTCAATATTAAAGGACTATCTGTTTAAAAGAATGGGCCAAACTCACTCCAGAATACTGTGACTGATTAGTTTCATCATACAGGAAATACCTTGAAGCTGTCATTACGAATAAAGGCTTTTCCACGAAGTATTTAAGAAATTTCAGCAGGCGTGTTCAATACTTTTTTCCTGTGTCATTCCACTTTATTGCACATAACTCTACCTATGGACTTTAATGTTTGGATTTTTTTATATGGGTGGATTATCTGAGTTAATACTAATGTCTGGTGAAAATTTCATGCAAATAGCCTCATTGGAAGTATACTTACTGAAAAAAATGTTGACGTGTTCAATACTTATTTTCCCCACTGTAGGTTGTCCTATGACTTATGATTTACAAGAAAAGTAACTTAATGAAGTGTTGGTGCTTTAAGTGCTTCACTGCTGAAATTTAAACTTAAAACATCTCAAGATGAATTAAATAAAAATAACAGTGAGTAAATTAACAGTGCACATCTTTTAAGGGCTTCAAACTGCACACCTCATGGCTCAATGTCTTATAGACTATCCTTCATGATCTTTAGGCCTTGGCTAAACCAGCTCGCCATGCTAGCATCTTCCATAGAAATGTATTTGAGCACAATTTAAAGAGATGTTCCAAGTAGCCTGGGAGATTTTTATGTGATTTTGCAATGATGATTGCACTAATCATTTGACAGCCCCACAATGCAATTTACTTTTTAATTTTAGTATTTTAAAATCAGTTATTAAAAATTTTCAATAAGAACATCACTATGGTTAATGCAGTAACGAAATGGTAGGCCTATTATTATAGGCTGTTGCAATGACTTGCCATGCTCGATCTAAATGTGTCCATTCAATTCACCGTACACAATGATCACAGTTATACATGCAGGGAATATTCGGGCTTTATGTAGCAGCGATATTCGAGCGACAACTCGTGTGCAAAACGAATATTGCTGTTGAAAACCGGGTTACTCCCTGCATGTAACTGCGGTCAATGACGCACTCCTTTTCGGCGATATCTGTATCTCTGTCATTCAGGAAGGCCTTGTATGCATTGTTCGCAATTTTAAGACGTCTTTTCCATCTGCAATGACTCCTATAAATTTGGCGCAAGTGGCATTCCTGTACGTCGCGTTTAAGTTCAAACTATTTTTCTGGTGAATAATTATTTCGGACTGAACTTGGTGAAGGGAAGTTTCACTAGGCCTATCGTAGGCAACGATAAACTTAATCATCATCTCGGGCTCGTCTGATCGGTTTGCTGCTGCCAGCCGCTGAAAGGCAGTGGGGAGAGGGGACATTTATCTCGGCCTATGTGACCACATTGTAATGCAACTACATGTACATCCACTCTGTTTATCTGACGGGTCTCTGACCTATCTCTCTCTCTCTCTCTCTCTCTCTGCAGCACACGCATTTTCAAATTTACACACAGGCACTGGGCCACGGCCAATCAGAGGGGAGGTCCTTCACTATCTGTGATTTGTTTAAACCACGATATTGGCCAAATATGTGTCTGTAAATGAGTTTCAATGCGGACACTTTTTCCTCTCTCGAATAGCTGGTCGCACCGGTTCTAGAGCCCTGGTATGTGTGTGTGTGTTTGTGTGCGTGTTTGTGCGTGTCGTGTGTGTGTGTTTTTGTGTATGTGTGTGTGTGTGCGCATGTGTGTGTGTCTTTATGTATGTGTACATAAATAAAGCGAATCAGGGAACCACCTACTCTTTGCAATAAGTGCCATGGGATCTTTAACAACCATGGTGAGTCAGGACCTCAATTTAACATTCATGCAAAGGAAAACATCTCCTGCAGTACAGTGTCACTGTCACTGCAATAGGACATTGGGATTGATATTTGTTTGGTGGCTTTTGGCCACAGGGAAGAGTGCCACCTATTGGCCAGCCACCAACACCGCTTCCAGCAGGAACCTACTCTTCTAAGGAGGTTTCTTATCCAAGTACTAACTAAGCCTGTTTAGCTTCAGTAATTCAGCAAAGTTAGGGTCTCTGCTGGTCTGGCTGCCGGCTAAAAACAAAAGGTGAAAGGCATATATGATTCTAACTGTCTCACTGAATTGCATTATGCACACTCAATTCTCACTGGTATCTGCTAGACAACAAGTACCAAATGTATGTGTGTGTGTGTGAATATCTGTTTATGCACATGTGTGCATATGGAATGGGTTAACATGACCCCTGGAGGCAAACATACGCAAAAAATTGGTCATCCTAGGCCCTACAGTTCTCAAGATATTCACAGAAAACTCTGTTGGTGTACGGTTACTAAACGTACACATAAATTAATTTATTGTATGGCCCCTCATGAACGAAAGTCCACAAAACTTGGCATGCATTCGGAGGGTGTCATAATGATCCTACACTTTTAATTTTGTGCAACACCTAATCGACCATGTGATTACAACACTTAATTTTTTGCTTTTTAATTTTTAACTAGGTGGTACTATTCAAGAAATAAGTGGTAATGGGATGGGTTGACATGGCCCCTTAAGACCAATATACAAAAAAAAGGTGGTCCTGCTAGGCCCTATGGTTCTCGAGATATTCACAGAAAACTGTGTCCGGCCACCTACAGGCCAGTTGGTGTACAGTAACATAAATTAATTTATTGTATGACCCTTTCGGGGGGTCCAGTCCAGCGGGGGGGTTACAGATCAAAAAGAAAAACGATGGTTCCATGCTATTCATGTGGGGCTACATGCCCACCAAGTTTCGTGTACCCCGGTCTTTCAGTGTCCCGGGAATCCTTGACGGAAAATTGGCCATGCGAAAAAGAAAAAAGAAAAAAAAAATCTGACTAAACCTATATCATAATAAGTCCCGACAGGGCGAACCAGATCGACAGGGCGAACCAGATCTTGCTCCGCCCTGAAGGGACTTATTTTCCCAATAATGACCCGCGTTCTATACATTATCCCGCTTATTACACGGCTACTTGCCAAAACTAAATAATAAACTCCCCACGATATGACTTTAGCCTACATAGCCTAGCCTATTTGTTACCGTTCATCGTGGCATTTGCTGAGAAACAAATAGTTCGCAACAACACACGCTGAACTTGAATCAAACATTCTTTATAACACAGCTGATCAACCGTCTGCTTTCACTGTTGAATGAAGTTCCAGTCCTTGCGTAGTGATATGAAAGACGAATCAGAAGCACAAAACCCATACATGAAAATATTTTACCGTAGAACTTTGGGAAATCCCATTCAAGCCAATGGAGCGTTCTACTTGCCTTGTGAAGAGCCGTGTAATAATTATTTTTAATAATAAAGAAGAAAGATTTAGAAAAAAATAGGAAAAAAATACTGTAGATTGAGAGACAAGGGGGTAAAAAGTTTTTAGAGTGTTTTATATGTATTCAAGGTGTGGATGGCTTAAGGAAAGAAACTCCTATTTTAGCCCTGTGAGAACAGAGACGTCTGCCTGACCTGACGCCTGCTCAGTTTGAGGTCTTCGAACTTTCCACAGTCAGGATGTGAACTGTCCTTTCAAATATTTTTGCCTCTTGTTCGTACTCTTTTTGTACAACCCCAAAACAGAAAAAGTTGGGACATTGTGTGAAATGTGAATAAAAACAGAATGTAATAATCTGCAAATCTCTTAAACTCTTTTTATTATTTAGTTGCAAAAAGGACATAGACAACATATCAAATGAAAAATTTGACTATTTCATGGAAAATATATGTCAATTTCGAATTTGATACCCGCAACATGTTTCAAAAAAAGTTGGGGCGGGGTAACAAAATGCTGGAAAAGTTGTGTAATGATAAAGAAAACAAAAGGAAGATTTTTTCACAACTAATTAGGGTACAATTGGGTATGAAAAAGAGCATCCCAGAGAGGCAGGGTCTCTTAGAAGTAAATATGTAGGGGTATTCATCACTATGTGTAAACTTGTGCGCACAAATGATGAAACAATGTAATTTTAAGGCGTCTTAACATGAAATTATGACATATTTGGGGAGTTAATCATCTATAGGACATAATAGTATTAAAACATTCAGAGAATCCTGAGAAATCTTTGCAAACAAGGGAAAGAGCTGAAAAGCAAATTGGATGTCCGTGGTCTTTTGGACCTCAAATGGCACTGCATCAATACCAGACCTGTTTAGACGTGTCATTGTATGGGCTCAGGAAAACCTCTGATAAACATTGTCTATGTGCACAGTTTGATACTCAATTCAAAAACTGCAGCTAAAATTGTAACAGCTAAAATTGCATTGAGATATGATACATAAAATACCACCCTCCTATCTGGGCCTGAGCTTGTTTGAAATGGACCTTAATGGAAATCATGAACTCATCAAGAGGAGAGGGCTTATCCAAGTGTCCAACTTGTTTTAGTGCTCAGTTCGAAATCCAACATCTATGACCGTGTGGAGGAGCATTAGTGCCTACAGCATGGGCACCTTGCACATTTGGCAAAGCACAATCAATTCTGAATGATGTATATAGGTTTTGACATGGGCGGATTATGAACTTTCGGGCCCCTGGGCCCAGATGTATTAAGGGCCCCCCACTTATTGTCGTATATGTGGGATGGGGGGTTTGGGGGTCCTCCCCCAGAATTTTTTTAATTTGTTTGATGTGATTTCCTGTATTCTGGTGCATTTTGGGGATGGCCAATACTAAATTCAATCAGATTCATAGCCTACATCCTGATTTGTTGATATTGAGGCAGTGATTCCATGCAAAGGCTTGGGCTTCAGGGCCCCCTGACCTCTTGGGCCCCTGGGCCTAGGCCCGGTAGGCCCGTGCAGTATTCCATCCCTGCTTGTATCACACATTTTTTCCTTGATAAAGCCATCCAGCACACATTCAAATCTCAACTTTGAGCTCAGCGGTTAAAAAACAGAAATAAGGTGTTTGTAAGTCAAAGAGATTTGGTGGTCATAACAATATAAAAACACCTATTACAATGATTTTAAATACTGTATTTCCACTAAATATAACAGCACTACAACAGCACTGCAACACATTTCAGCACAAATATGGTTTGTCAGTTAGAGGGAAAAATCAGTTTCATTTAGTTATTCTCAAACATTTTTCTTTCAAATATGCTTCTCACCGGCTGTGGGTTACAACTAATTTACAAAATAATAAAGGAAAATAAACAAAAAATGTCATACAACATGCCTTATTGTACAGTGGAACTAATCAACTAACCAGTCAGGAAAAACAGAAATCCTCAAATACTCCAGTCCAAATGCAAGCACACCTTTATTCACACAGTTTCAACAAGATCAATACAAGTGAGAAGAATAGACTTAAACAATATGTGATGATTGTTAGTGGGGCTGATAATTCCTAAGTATTGCCTCAGTCTATCAAACACAGAGATACTAGCGGAAGAGCGAAGAGCTTATGGTTGTATGAGGTTGAATGCCTCTTAGTGAATTTTTAAACTACCTGTTGCATAAATCATCATACACACGACGACTCCAAGAAGAGCGTACTGAACAAACGTCCCCTGTCTCTTAGTGAATTTTTAAACTACCTGTTGCATAAATAATCATACACACGACGACTCCAATTAGAGCGTACTGAACAAACGTCCCCTGTCTCTTAGTGAATTTTTAAACTACCTGTTGCATAAATCATCATACACACGACGACTCCAAGAAGAGCGTACTGAACAAACGTCCCCTGTCTCTTAGTGAATTTTTAAACTACCTGTTGCATAAATCATCATACACACGACGACTCCAAGAAGAGCGTACTGAACAAACGTCCCCTGTCTCTTAGTGAATTTTTAAACTACCTGTTGCATAAATCATCATACACACGACGACTCCAAGAAGAGCGTACTGAACATACGTCCCCTGTCTCTTAGTGAATTTTTAAACTACCTGTTGCATAAATCATCATACACACGACGACTCCAAGAAGAGCGTACTGAACAAACGTCCCCTGTCTCTGTTTCTCTCTCTGCTCTGCCAAAGTGGCCTGTAGATTCTGAACACTCTGTTTCAGTGTTTCCATCTCTTTTTCCTTCCTCTCTGTCTTTCTTTTATTTTCCTCTTTCTGCCTATTCAACTCTGCCTCCATCTTTCTCTGTTGTTCAGCCAGGATGACCTTTATGAGGTTTCTCTCTGATTCAGCCCTGGTCTTGCTCTCATAGCTCACTCTCATCTCCCACATCTCGTCTCTATGTTTCTCTTCCATCTCCTTCCTCTCTTTATCTCTCTCCTCTCGTATCCTTTCCAAATTTCTCTCCATCTCTTGTTTCTTTTTCTCATCGTTCTCTATGCCTATTTTGCTCTCCAGTTCTTGTATTTTCTTGTGCAATTTTTCAATATACTTTTGCTTGATCTCTTCCTCCATCTTTTTCAGGAATTCCTGGCCACTTTTATCAAGCTGAGCTCTTGACATCTCCTCCTCTCTGAGGCTCTCGGGCTCCTGGTAGGTGTCAATGCTGTAGAATCTCACTTTGTTTCTTGACATCTCCTCTATCTTTTCTAGCAGTTGTGCAATGCTAATGTAATCAGGCCTGTCTTTGACATTGAGAAGGTGATACCTGTTCCCACATTTCTCTACCAGCTGCTGAAGCTCCCGGCTCCCTTTCTGGAGCAACTCCTCCATACCCATCTCTCTCAACCCCTTAGTATTGGTGAAGAGGAGCAGTGTGTGTCTCCAACAGCCCTCCCCAAAAATATCCTCCATTTTCTCTAGCATTTCTCTCGCTGCCCTTTCAGACAGCTCCTCTGGAATCACCAGGAGGAAAGCATGAGGTCCCGGAGCAGACAGTTGAACACAAAGCTTCACATCCTGTCTCATGTCCTTCTCAGAGAGTCCACTGCAGAACAAGTCTGCAGTCTCCACCAGGGTCACCCATCTCCCAGCCACCTCCCCCCATCTGCACTCACTGTGCTGGGTCTCTGTAAGTGTGGATGTGCCCAGGATGGTGTTTGCTGCTGCCTTCTTCTCAGCTGCACTCCCCCCGATCAGCACCAGTCTCAACTCAGACCCAGCAGGAGGCTGTGGAGATTCTGGATCAGGACAGTTTTCTTCCACTGCAAACGCAGTCATAGTTCAGTCACAGATGATTACTTTCTCCCAAACACAATACACACTATATAGACAATGAACTATAACAATCATATCACTCCAAGCAAACTGTGTTTAAGGTGGTCTTTTTGTTTATTTTCCTATCACTTGTGTCAATGTTCAGTATGTGTGTGTGCACCTCTCTGCATGACAAATTTGCCATCAGAGTTTAACAAGGTAAATTATACAATTTTATTTGGCTCAAGCAATGTGGTGAATTGCAGAATTTAATGTAGAATCTACTGCAACCAAACAAACTATTTTTGTCCTATACTATCATTTCAGTATCAGTATCAATATATTTTGGGCAGGTATCGAAGTCATAATTTTGCTCATGTGTGGTCTCATTTAGAGTAAATAAAAATGTGTTTCATTACATACATTTTGTGTGAGTGTTAGGATGATTATTTTCTAGATTTTATTCCTGGATGCTTTGGCCCATTGGCTTGGCATGCATGGCGTCATTTGGCCATTAGGGGAAAGTATTTGGAGACCCCAGCTATATACAGCTCTGGAAAAAAAGGCCACTGGACATTTTTCTGTTGTCTTCATATGGTTGCTGAGTGACATTCGAACGAGTTGACAGTCATTTTCAAATTTGCAGTGGTCTCTTAATTTTGAGACCACTGCAAATTCATTGGAACCACTCATTAATTTTTCCAGAGCTGTATATAAATTATAGCAATGAAATCACTGTAAGAAAACTGAGTTGTCATTTAACTACCTTTCTATGTAGTTGCTCTACACTATCTACACTAGTTCTGCTATGGAATTTTAGGAAATTGATATAAAACCAACAGTGAGATCACATCTAGGTCTCCTCAGCTATAATGTTAAAATTTTCTCGGGATGCAAAATTAAAATGGTCTTATCTGATCCTCACCTTCTCCATGTCTTTCCTCTACTTCCTGCTGTTGGTTTTTCTCCTCCAGCTCCCCCTCCTTTTCCTGCAGTTGGGTTCTCAGGTCCTGTAGTTGTCTGTTCCTTTCCTGCAGTTCCATTTCCAGTGACTGCACCTGGCTTTTATTGGTCTCCACCTCTCTGTTCATCTTCTCCAGTAGTCCCTCTCTCTCCATCTCTCGTTTAGTCATGTCCATTAATTCTGTCTCTTTTTGCTGGAGGAGTTTATTTCCCTCCTCTAGTTTCTGGTTCATCTTCTCCACCTGTTTTATCTTCTTCTCCAGTTGTTCTATTATCTTCTCTATAACTTTGTTCTTCTGCTCTAATTGTTCTGTCATCTTCTCCATCTCTTTGGTCTTCTCCCCTAGCTTCTCCATCTCCATGAGTCTCTCTTTGCTCTCTTCCAAAAGTTTTACCTTCTCCTTGAGGTTCCTTTTGCCATCTTTAATCTGCATCTCCTTTGCCTGCTTGTTGTCATCTTGTTGTTTAAGTTCCTCCATTAACTCAATCTCAAATGCAGGGGAAACTGGGAAGAGGCATATTGTAATACTTTTTTAATTGTGTAGTATTGACTATTAATGAGAAGACCATTTTGTTATCTGGTAAAAATACAGTGTACAGTCCATTTGCAATTTGCAGCTAATAAATTATATTATTTCTGCCTTATTTTGTACTTAGTACACAGTGGTGTAGTAGAAAAGCACACACACACACACACACACACACACACAGGCCCGGGGTGGGTAATCGGGAGAATCAGGAGAATTCCTGGTGGGCCGCTTCACTTTTGGGCCGGTCGAGGAAAAAAATATTGACATTTGTCACGTTAGTCTAACTTCTCTTAAAGTAGACTATACACGTTCCGCATTCTGTGCATGGCACCGGTGCCTCTGCATGGGTTGTAGCCTACCGTGTGAGGGAGTTCTCCCCTCCCAAAAAGAGTTGGTTGGGTCCATATACTGTAGCCCGTCTTTTCCAAAAAGTTTTCTCAGATACGGATAGCCTGGCCAGCCCTTCAGTAGCCATAAACGTCAGGAAAGATGGATGGTAGAAAGAGGCCAGGAGGGACTGAGGGACTGAAACGGCCAGGTAGATGCTGCTAAATGTGCCAAGCTTCTAGACAAAAGTGGCAACTGGTAAAGAGAGATAGCCTATAGGCAATGATTATTAGCAGTTATTGGGCTAATATTGGACGTTTGCAGCGTTGTCAAGCTATTTGCAAGTAACATATTAAATTACTTAAAATATTAGCCTTTTGTATCCGATTCATAGACTTTGCAGTATGCAAATATTAATAACAAAACTGAAGTTTGATCTGTGTAGGCCTATGCACTAAAAATTGTAGCTTCTGAGGAGCAGATCAACCAGTCGACCACTGAAAATGATGAGCTCGAAATTATTGATGAGGAGGCCATGACTACAGGGACAAATAGAGAGGATAAGTTATTTAATGCAAGAAAGAGCAAAATATTTATGCTACATGATGAACTTATATGCCTTGTTTGCTTAGAAGAGGGTGTAGTAAAGGAGTAGGCTAAATCACCAAACAACAATATAGCCTACCCATGCAAAAAACATGTAGCCTAAACATTAGTTCAATATGCCTCTTTGTGGAAGCGTGGGATAGGCTACATTTCAAAGGCTTTCTTTCTTTCTGTCTTTGTTAACTTGTGGAATAGTGGAATATTTTTTGTTAACTTGTGGAATAGTGGAATATTTTTTGTTAACTTCTCAGTAGAAGTGAATTATTATATAACCTTTACAGATTTGTTGAACCATGGTACTAATAAAAACTACAGGATAGTAAGAGCTGAAATGTTGCTTCATTTATCCAATTTCCACCACCATGGAAAAAGTGGACCGGTCTTGGGCCTGAAACTCCCGGGCTGAAAAGTGGCCCCACTCCGGCCCTGCACACACACACACACACACACACACACTGCAATAGAAGAGCTCTTCACATAGATTACAGTATGTTATTCAGCCTGAGAGTGGCAACAATTAAACCCATAATATTTAGTTTCTGCAGTAAAATACATTGGCAGTATAGTTATTAAAGTTTAATTTGACCAAATGCTAAATAAAATGGCATACAACTAAGTGGTTTATTTGGTTAGTTTTACAACTTGGACAAATCACTTTATCTGCATCTATCT
Organism: Alosa sapidissima; assembly: GCF_018492685.1. Classification (NCBI taxonomy): domain Eukaryota; kingdom Metazoa; phylum Chordata; class Actinopteri; order Clupeiformes; family Clupeidae; genus Alosa; species Alosa sapidissima. The sequence continues at coordinate 1,654,883 of NC_055958.1, read as the reverse complement.
CAGTCCACCTGTCTGTATAGTCTTAAGATGGGTTTACTCTATTGGATTGCTTTCCTCTCAACATATCATCTCTGCTCCTCATTCATCAGTCCTCTGATAAAAACTAATCGTCTCTGCTCCTCATTAATCAGTCATCAGATCTCAACCAATCATCTCTGCTCCTCATTCATCAGTCATGTGGGGTGCATTTCTAGAAAAGTTCTGCGTTGTTGCTAAACCACCGACTGATAAGACATAACTTTCACAGAAACAACGACGGATGTACTGTACCACCTATGTCTAGAAAGTTGTGATGTTTGGTCGAAAATAGCAAGTTCCATAGTTCAAACCATTGTCCACAGGGCAGGCTATAAATTGATACTGCACATTTGCTAGAGCATCTATAGAGCTACATCATATATAGAAATGATTGAGAATGAACAACCAACTTATAATTAGTGGAAGAAAATATTTCTGTTTTGTTCCAATTTGTCTTAATTGCATCCTCTGCTTACGCGCAGGCGTGAATGAGTGGATGTTGTGGACCCAGCATGGCAACCTCTGCCGTTTCACCCCTGCACTTAAGATCGAGGAATGTAACTTTAAAACGTTATGATAAGTGAAATTCCCAGTGTAGGGTCTTCAGGTATGAATGACAGCACTAACTCCAATATAGAGCTAAATTTGTCTCAATAATATTTGTATAGCACAGAGGGGGGATCCACAAATATTTCTTGATTTGCATGTGTGTTTTGATACCTACAAATAAAAAAAATATTTGTAACTCATATATTGATTTTTACAAATATAGATGTGCATTTGTAAATAAAATGCCATTTGAAAGTTCCATTTGTGAAATGTGATTCTGCATTTGTGGATCACCAGCACACGCATTCTTCGCTTTCCAAAGTTACGTGTTTTTGAGACGTTCTTCAATGCAAAATTAGATTTCACAAAGGCAATTTTCAGTTTTACAAATGCCATTTAATTTACAAATACACAACTACAATTGTGAAAATGAATTTACAAGTTACAAATATGATTTTTTCACGTGTGGATTTGTGCGACTTTTATGCGAAGAACATCTCAAAAACACATAACTGCGAAGAATGCGTGTGCTGGTGATCCACAAATGCAGAATCACATTTCACAAATGAAATTTTTGGTTGTGCATATACAAATATTATTGAGACAAATATAGCTCTATACTCTAAAGGTTGTGACAGGTTAGCTAACAACTACCCTTTCTAGAAACACATCCAAACTATCCTCCATCCTCTCTCTCAGCATTCACCCAACCCCATCAATCGACTCTCACACTCACCCAGAGACTGGAAAGATTCCTCCATTTCTCTCCTCTCTTCAGCACGTATCTCAGTTTTACCTGTAATATCAGAGAAAAGAGATGAGCTTTTTTGAAACAGGAGATCAGCAGACATAAACATATCTGAAGTACAAGTCACAGTATCATGCATGCACACATGCAAGCACTCTCTCTTTCTGTCTCTCTCTCTCTCTCTCTCTCTCTCTCTCTCTCTCTCTCTCTCTCTCTCTCTCTCTAGTACTTACCAAAATGCAGACCTAAAGGAACCATAAGCAAAGATTAAATCATTAATGAGTACCAATGAAGAAAAACTCACACTAAGATGATCTTCAATCACACATTGCAAGCAGAAATACTGATTATACAGCCGTGTGTGTGTGTGTGTGTGTGTGTGTGTGTGTGTGTGTTTGTGTGTGTGTGTATGTACTATGAGACTTAGGTCCTGGTCATATCATTTTTAAGGAATTTTAGGGGTGAAAAAAGTATACTGTACGCTACTGTGCCAAGGCTAAAAGGTTACTATTTAGAGAAGAGACTTTGGAACACGGGAACGGGAATGTAAAAATAAAGTTTCTGCTTAGGACAAACCAAAATGAAAAGAATTGGGAGTGTCTATTTGCACCCCTGATATGAAAAGAATTGGGAGTGTCTATTTGCACCCCACAGCTGACCTATTCACACCCTGTGACGTACTGTAACAACAAAAACATGCACATGGACAAAAAACATGGTGGACATTTGTTTTTTCATCAGCAGAAAGTGAAGAATTCTGAAAGGTTTCAGTACTAATATCTCTTAAAATTAAGTTGTGTTTTATTTTCATAATCTTTGTTCAGTGACATACAACCGTCATTTTGTTAGTTAACAGAAATTTTGTGATTATGACGCTCAGGCCTACTATAAGCGTGCCTGCAAACTCTCATCTGGGCGTGGAAGTAGATAGTTCAGTGGTTAGTATCATGGTTTCATATGTGGGAGACCGGGGTTTGATTCCCTTGTAAAGCATTTTGGCACAGAAAAGTAGAAGTGCAAGTGCATATTTGTCCCAACGTCTCTGCAGAGAAGGCCCACAATTTGAAGAAGAAATCAGTTCTCCAACGGAAGTTTTGATTGCAACAATTTACTACTTCACGCACCATGGTGTAAATAGCACACATTACTATATACACCAGGATACGAATAGCATCCAATTCTAATTAAACAGTAATGAAAACAGCATACCTTATTCAGAGTGTATATTTGCATCTCTGGTACGAATAGCATAGGCCACATAGCTGAGCTATTCACATTAACGTAACAACAAAAACACGTTGCTCGTTTTTTTTTTTTTTTTCGGGCTGCTGCAATGCGGTGAGTGGGCCCAAACATTGTGACGCATTTCGTTTTAGAAAAGAGAACCACTTACAACTCACAATACGTTTGATATTTTGACATTGATATTTGTACCAGATGGGGTAATAATAGAACACATTGCTGTGTGCACCGGGGTATGAATAGCATTGACTTCTAACTGCACATTAAAATACACTGCTAATTGTACAAGGGGTGCAAATATCCTCACCCTAAAATAATAATATTTTTAATCCCCGAGTGTGTGTGTGTGTGTGCAGTATGCATTTTGAATCTCAAGTATGTGGCTGGCTTGGTGAAAGACAAAAAATGTGGGAAAGCACTCTAGCAAGAAGATTACTTGATTTTGTGTCTTTTTAACCTTTTTGTGCATTTGTGTGTGTATTTAATCTAGAATGTGTGATTTCATTTTTCAAAAAATACACAATTTATTTTACAGAATCAACTGCATACTATCAGTAACACATGCTGGTACTTACCCACTGACCGACCTAAAAAAAAAAGCACAGAAAAAATCAGTAGAAATACAGTTCACTTCACTTAATTACATGAAGATATACAATATAAGTACTAATCATACCGTCTCTCATTTCCCTGTATATGTGTGTGTGTGTGTGTGTGTGTGTGTGTGTGTGTGTCCAAAGAAAGACTTCATTCAAGTCAGTTCCACTGTATACTTACATAAACGCCGATCTAAAAAAAAAAGACAAGACAGGATCATTAGTCAGGTTAGAATAATTTTCACATTACATACACACTACATCAAAATATCTGACATATAACTTCTCCTAAACTTAAGCTTGAACACTGCTCAGACATATGATTTAAATTGTAAACAAAATGTGTGGTACAGTTTTTGTGGTAAAATGTTTTGTAATATGATTTGCAAATCCATACACATTTCCTCCCTTCCTACTATCATGTGCAATAATGAAGTTAGACGCTTGCGACACAGAAGATACTGTACAAGACTCAAGTTACGAGTACAAATTTTGGCCCTTTTATACAGCCTTTCTGAAAAGCCAGTCAGCACAACACATTGCTTACCAACTAGCCAGGCAGACAATTGGTATAGTGCTTGATATCAGAGAAACAGGAGACTTACCTCTAACCCACAGCCCGACTCTTCCTTCTTCTCTTCCTCCATTGATGACCTGGCATGTGTACACTTCTTCATCTATTCTTCTGCCCTCTTTCAGTCTCAGGGACACGTCTCCTCTCTGCAGGTTCTGAGTGTCCACACTCACTCTGCCCTCATAACCCTCCCGTACTGTTATGTCACCATTCTTATATAGGTAAATACACTCTGTTTTCTTGAACCACCTGATCTCCATGGCAACAGCACTGGTTGCAGGAGAGAGGTAACAGCGCAGAGTGACATCCTGGCCAGGAGAAAACTCCACAATATCATCAGGGATGACCAGTTTAAAATCTGTTGGCGAACAGAAGATCAAGAGAGTTGTTTGTGTTATGTTCTCATTAGTGCTGTCAGTTAAACGCATTATTAACGGCGTTAACGTAAACCTATTTTAACGGCATACATTTTTTTATCGCAAGATTAACTTTCATTTTGGTGTAACAAACTTTGTAGTTTTTTCACATACTGTTGCAACAACTAGTAGGCCTAACGTTAGAACAACTACAACACCACACCAGATCTAGCTAGACCGGAAACTAAACAATACGCACTGACAAATGGAATGGCCCACTTTTTTTACACGCCCCCTTTTAGGGGGAAGATGTAATGGAAACTGATATAATGGAAATCTATGCTGCATCAAAGTGGAGAGCGAAACGTGCTTATAGTAAACTTACTAAATCTTGAAACAAACGTGAATAAAAGGCACAAAATTAGGTTGGTGTAAGAGTTATCTGTGTGTTTATGGGATTAATGTGACCATGTTCCTATGGTTTGCACTTCTGCGGTAGCATTTATTTCAGTTTATATCAGCTATATTTCTGAAGAATATATTGTGTTGCCTCAGGTCTGCTGCACATCTTTTGAAATTTGATTTGAAATAATCAAATAGACCTACGTCTTAAAGTTCAGTTAATAAAGTAACTTGCTTTGCTTTCATTTGAATCCCAATCAAGATACACAATAATTGCTTTATTGTTAATATGGACTCCTGGAAAGTTCAGAAATGCAAAATAATAGAATTTTAATCATATGATAAAATATGTGATTAATCGTGATTAACTATAGGAATTCAGCGATTAATCGTGATGAAACATTTTAATCGTTTGACAGCACTAGTTCTCATACATACATATCCCCACACACACACACACGGCATGAGATATACCGGTAGTAGGCTAGGCTATCTCTTACCTTTTGTCTGTGCCTCCAGCAGCCATGTTTTGCTCCTGAAGCAGAGACAGATTACTGTGTCAGGCTCTCAAACATCAATCTCCAGTGAGTTGTCCAGTACCTACTTCTTTGTATTCCTGTCTTCTATGGTACATGTACTCGGAAAGATTCAGAGTAAATTAATGAGTGTTTATCAGGTCTCATAGTTTTATGCTAATGCTATAAAACATACTGCAGTGACCTTTACCTCCATTAGCTCTGAAGCTAATCATTAACTCAACATCTTCAAGCTACCTTCCTTTACCATTAGCTCTGAAGCTAATCATTAACTCAACATCTTCAAGCTACCTTCCGCATCTCTTTCTAGCTTTCTTTCTCATCCCTATTCTTTGTCATCACACCTGTTATTTTTGACTCTACACAGAACTAATTGTGCGTTTTTAAAGATAATATAAAATGGTATGATGTATATATACTGTATATACTGTATATATATATATATATATATATATATATATATATATATATATATAGGCTACTGCGATAAAGAAGGAATATGTTACTTTAGTCCTGTAATATAACCCTGTGTGTGTTTTTATTGTGTTGAATTGAGGGATATGCATATAAGGTGAATAGATTGATAATACCGTGACTATTATCTTATAATGAATTCCTGCTATTCACAAAGTGAAACCTGTTCAGCTGTCCAGTGATACCTGCTTTAGTAGGTCTTACCTGATAGTACTTGTACTGTGAAGTTGTGTTTCTCTTTCTTCTTCTTTTGAGTATCAACAAGGCAAACAGCAAACAGGTGCTGCATCTTGCTGACTGAATACCTGTCTTATTGTAGACAACTAGGCTTTACACAAACTGACGGAGTGTTGCATTGCAAACCGGAAAACTATTCAGAGAGATACAGAGACCATTATGTCTCCCAGAAACAATTCCTCATCTGGAATGGCTGATCTACTGAATGCCTTCTCTCTGTGTAGTGCAGGAATTCTGATGGCTGAGTCTCTGGATCAGTCCTTTTCTCTTAGTCCTTAGCAGCTCCTACCGTTATTATTAGTTCAGCTCAGGTTGATCAACCAAAAAAGTGCATATTCTTCACATAAGCTACACACAGATCAAACAAAACCGCACATTAAACTCAGACCATAGAAAGTAGACTCTGACCATAGACCATATAAAGCATATAAAGTCTTCATGTCATTCAATGATTAACCTCATTCCTGAAGACAGGTGTGTCAGTAGTTTCAGAGTGTCATTAATCACAGTTCTACCAGACCCAGGAGACAAAATATAATGAAGAGATTTTAATCCTGAATAGGATATCAGAAACAATATATGTGAGATAAATAACAGCTGAATATTTAAACAGTCTTTGGCGAAGGCCCCAGTCCATAAACCAGCAAGAAATGGGGGGAATATCAGATCCTGCTGATAGTGAGGCTGGGGCGAGGAGCGCATATGCTTGAGACAGGGACTAACTGGTGGCAGTGGGTTGGTGGTGGAGAAGTCGAAGTCAGCTTATTGAAAGTAGCAAGGAGGTGAGAGGTTTTTAAGAAGTGCATGCACTTTCTATTGGGTTCATAGTAGACTAATTGAATGGGAGGTGAATGAATGGGAGGTATAGGCAGTGTGACTGTGGGTCACATGTTTGGCTAGGAGAAAGTGAATGAATGATGCTTTTGTTTATGTAAAGCACATTGAATGACCTCTGTAGCCCGGTTGAAACCAGACCGGAAGTACGTCTGGGTTTTTCCCAGGCTATGACCTCTGTGTATGAAATGCGCTGTATAAATAAACTTGACTTGCTAGTAAATGACTTCTTCTGAGCTTTGATTGGTTAGCGAGTTATGAATGGGATGTGTGACTATGAATCTTCTCTGTAGAACTTAGTCCCACCCCATGATTTTACAAAGAATGATAATCTCTAATATTATATTATGATATATATTATATTATATATTAAGCAGTTGACTAAATTGGAACGCCAACAAAAGAAACAGACTGACTTTAAGACCACCTAAATGATCCAGATAATGCCACAACAACTTTAGCAAAATTCTTGGGATTTTTTTCTGACATTAATAATCACAAAAAAGCCAATATTAGTCAGGAAGAGTAAATATTTTAAAATGTGTTCAGTGGTTTGTATTGGTCTAACAAAGTAGTCATGAGGCATCATGTCTCCATCTGACAGTCAGTGATATTCAGTCCCTGCGCCTAATGGTGTTGCCGTAGATTCAGATGCTTCAAAGTGTGTGGTTTATATCTTATAGGTGAAATTACATCATGGATTACATATACGTTTCGGTCCACTGCATCAAGAAGGGGTTCATCTGGTCAATCTCAATCAAAATGCTATGATATACCAAGTCTCCTTTCAAACTGGTGTTGGTCACATGGTGGTTGATGGTGATTGTGTGGTAGTTGGAGATTTTGATTGAGATAAAGCTATCATACAGTGCTGTAACAATGACTCACTGTTCATATGACATCAGAAAGAAAGACACACTATTGTGTTACGACATGTTTTTCAGCATGCTGGTATGGCAGTGGTTAGAGCCGCTGCTTAGGCCTATGACGTGGCTCTGTGTAGTAGGCCTACATGGCACTTCACACCTCCATAGGGAGATATTGCATATTTCATATAGCAACCTTTCTGCAGTGCTGACATTTACCTTTAAAATACGGACCATGGAGACTTTAAATGGGAGAGTTTTATTATATTGTTTGGCCATTTTCAATATGTATCAGGCATTTGTGGACCACAAAGCACATTTTGAGGGATGGAGAGATTTGAAAGAGGACTAGAGAGTCCAGAGAGAAGATTGAGGAAACCGACAGAAAATCCAACTCATTCCTCAGACAGCAGAGGATTGGAAGTGGCATTAGAGTTCATGGCATTTTAGTTCCTCACTTCATCATCTCAGTGTGTATATATGATGACAAACCAAAACTGTTTCCCCTCCACACAATTTTAACAGTAGATGGCAGTAAAACTACAATTACAGCAGTAATAATGACTGCTATACTTACAGACTGAGGGAATTCCCCCTGGTTTCAGGGCCTTTAGCTAGCATTAAAAATAGCACAAATATAAGTCATGTACACTTCTGCAGAAAATACTCTGCTCTATAACATGCATCTACATTAGTTGGCATACATTGGTAACTAAGGTCAGAGGTCATGAGGGGTAACAGGGGTAACTACGGTCATGAGAGTGTATTATACATTAACTCATTGAGTGCCAAAAACGTAATATTACGTTTTTCCTTCCCATGCGTTGAGTGCCAAAAACGTAATATTACGTTTTTAGCTTTTTTTTTAAATTACGAAACTAGACACTCTAATACACCTTATATGTGATTTTGGGAACTCTGTGATGAATGGAAATGAAATATATGACGATCGAAAACTCATGCAAACGGACATTTTATCTGGCCATTTTATCATAACTTGGTTGCCGCTTTGGGTCGAATCAGTGACTCATGCACGTCAGCTCAAAACCAGGCCATTTTCGTGGGTCTATCACTAGGTGGCAGTCTCGCCAGGTCTCGCTGATCACGTCCTTTACTGTCTATGATCACTTCCCGGAAAGTTTACAGGCAACACTTCATATTTCATGAAAGACGTTATATCTCCATTTCTAGAAAAAAACAGCGATTTTGATGAAAACTAGCCACTGTTTAGCTTGGGATTTCTCAGGAACAGAGGCGTGTAGCAATACACGGTTTGCACCCACCGAGAGCTTAAAGTGTCACCTTTTAAACGAGCCATTGTATGTGTTCATAGCTATAACACAGAATATGCTGTGGCTGTACAAAAATCATCAACAATGGTCTAGATTGCTGGCACTCTAGGACAAAGCTTCCGAAAACAGCTTGGCATTCAATGAGTTAAATGCAATTTAGGTATAGGTTTTACTCATTATAATACCCAAGGAGGCACTACAATCTCAGTGAAATTCTATCTAATAAAGGTGCATGTACATGTATAACCATGGTTTTGTTACATTCAGGTTTTATTGATGAAATTATGTACAGTGGGCAGTGCTTCGTATTGGCCAGCTTCACTCGCGGTCCGCGCGTGGGATCACGCGGTATCACGCGACTTTAATTTGTATTTTTCCAGTGAGACGCTGCAACAACCCAAACAACCGGTAGATGGCTCAAGTGAGCAGGGTGTCTCGTAAAAAGAAATGGAGCCTGGAAAACCCTACACAGACTTCACTACAGACTTTAGCAGACCGGTTTAGAAATAATGTAATAGCCAGAAATATGCCTGCCCTGCCCTAATAAAGAAATATTTGGTTAACTGCGAGTGAATCCCGTTTGCATCCGTAGAAGAAACGCAGGAGAAATTAAACATTCTGGTTTTCTCCGAGTGCAACGATGATAAGACAGACATCATTTGGACAAAATATAGAGCATATTAACCTCCGTTGCTCAGCCAAATGCCTTCCTGTTACGTCCTGTTATTCAGGAGTTACAGGCGATAAACGATTTTTGATGGTCACAAGTTTACTTCATTAGGGACTGTTCGTTATTTATTTAAGGGGCTACTGGAGGAGTTTTGAGAGCATTAGTCCAAAAAGACGTGACCCTCCCTCGCCAGCAATACATTTTTCTATGATCCTCCAAAGTGATTATGAAAAAATCACTGTCAACTTTTTCCGGGTTTAAAACGTACTGTATTTTAACGTTTTCACATATTTGGCCATAAGCCGTTTATCATAGGCTATCACGAAACCAAATTACAAAGGCGAACACTTTAACAGGGGGAATTAATTAGGCATGAATCATGCTGAACGCCATTTCGCTACCTTAGAATAATAAGGTTCTATCTGCGTTTTGAGTAGGTACAACCGGGACGATTGAAACGGGGGACGGACGAATGAAACATTCCGGTTTTCTCCGAGTGCAACGATGATAGACAATCATCATTTGGACAAAACATGGAGCATACTGTATTAACCTCCGTTGCTCAGCCAAATGCCTTCCTGTTACGTCCTGGTATCACGGAGTTACAAGCGATAAACGATTTTTGATGGTCACAAGTTTACTTCATTAGTGGTTTATTTTTTTGGATTATTAAAGAGTGTTTTTCATTTAAAGGTTTTTCATGCTTATTCAGTAGACCATTTAGTGCTCTCCCCAATCCCAGACGTTCACATTGCATTGTTTGTTTTTAATGGATGCAAAACAGCCTATGATGCTAAATGTCTATGGCGGGACGATTGAAACAGTAGTTCTGTAGTAAAAACAGTAATTGAAACAGTAGTCCCTACTGTAGTTCTGAGATATTGAGCTTCAAAGTTTTAGAATTCCATAGAGTACATAGTTTTGGATTACACCATATAAAACCCTATTATTGATATATGCAGTATACCAATGTAATTAACTAGATATAACATTGTGTTTAATATATCTTCACCATTTGGCACACTCAAAATTCAGCTTGTATGTGTTTATATACAATGTTATACATTGAAAGAATAAATACATATACTCATCAATCAGAGTGGCATCAAAATAGCAATTTGTGATCATGTGCCTGACCACACCTAATTTTTTCACTGACACGACCATGGGTGCAAATACATTTGCTATTCAGACAATGTGCGCACCTGGTGGGATAATTATAACTGCCTAGGCCACAAACAAGCAAAGAAAGTTGCATTGTGCCCTGCACATTGCCCACAGTCAGACAGATAGGGCCCTAAGGGCTGAGCTACACCAGGCACGATACTGAAGCATTCTGTTGGCGTTGCGTCTGCTGCAACAATTAGCTGCCACTATAATCAATGACAGTAGCTACACCAGACGTGATAGCGGCGCGTACGTTAAAAAAAATAGACCAGTCTTCTAAAATGCGCCTGGTGTAGCTTCCCTGTAAGTTTCTTCAGACATACAAATCAGATGAAGAGATCATCCTTCATGTCTCTTCAAGTGTCCCGAGGCTAATTCTCTCCTCACTCAAATGTTAGTGCCTGGTCCTAATAACGTGGTGAAAGGTTAAAACTCCGGCTCTCATTTGAGCTATTGTGATCAGTTCTGGATTTAGATGTCTGTCACTCCTCCTGCTGTGGCTCTTCCATTCTGGCATCCAACACTGTACAGCGACGGCAGGCCAAAGATAGCCATGTCTTAGGAAGAGGTCAGTGATGGAATTTCATGATCAATTATACTAAACCAAAATATAAATGCAAAATGCAACTACTGACAGTGTATAGGAAACTAGTTAATATGTTGATGTAAACTGCAGATGCAGCATGATCACGACCACAGATATAATGTTTTAATAGAATATTCGGATGAGGAAATTACAGGATGTTTAGCTTCAGCTCATTTCATGTTGGGTCAGTGTCCTGGATTAAGCCTAGGCTACTCCAAGATAGAGAACTTTTCAGACCTAGACTAGGTTTAGTCCATGTACAGGGAACTGGTATGTGGTGTGTAGAATGTTGATGTTTTTTTACAAACATTTTCTGCTCAGTAAAGTCATGATCTACTGTCAATAAATTCCAACAGCATTTACTGAGCAGCAGTACATTTTACTGCATAGACATTTTACTTTAAACATGAGGATGTGAGAGGATCAAATCAGTTTCATTTAGTTCTTCACAAATAGTTCTCTTTCACAGAGGCTTGAGCTTCACACAGACTGAGAAGTGATTGCAATTAATTTACAACATAATACAGAATAGACAATAAAAGTCTAAACAGACAAACACATGGAGCATTTAAAACACAAGTATCCTCCAGCAATACTAATGAATTGGTCATCTACCTAACCTTTGCATACTGTATGACATCACCATTCCCACGGCTACAAGGAGAGGATACTGAATGAGGTGCTGTCTCTGTCTCTCTCTCTCCCCTGCCAAAGTGGCCTGTAGACGCTGAACATTCTGTTTCAGTGTTTCTGTCTCTCTTTCCTTTCTCTCTGTCCACTCTGTCTTTCTTTTATTTTCCTCTTTCTGCCTATTCAACTCTGCCTCCATCTTTCTCTGTTGTTCAGCCAGGATGACCTTTATGAGGTTTCTCTCTGATTCAGCCCTGGTCTTGCTCTCATAGTTCTCTCTCATCTCCCACATCTCGTCTCTATGTCTCTCTTCCATCTCTTTCCTCTCTTTATCTCTCTCCTCTCGTATCCTTTCCAAATTTCTCTCCATCTCTCGTTTCTTTTGCTCATCTCTCTCTGCGTTCATCTTCCTCTCTAGTTCTTCTATTTTCTCGTGCAATTTTGATATTTCTTTTTGCTTGATCTCTTCCTCCATCTTTTTCAGGAATTCCATGCCACTTCTGTCAAGCAGAGCTCTTGACATCTCCTCCTCTCTATGTCTCTCTGCCTCCTGGTAGATCTCACTGCTGTAGAATCTCTCTTTGTTTCTTGACATCTCCTCTATCTTTTCTAGAAGTTGTGTTATGTTTATGTAATCAGGCCTGTCTTTGACATTGAGAAGGTGATACCTGTTCCCACATTTCTCTACCAGCTGCTGAAGCTCCCGGCTCCCTTTCTGGAGCAACTCCTCCATACCCCTCTCTCTCAACCCCTTAGTATTGGTGAAGAGGAGCAGTGTGTGTCTCCAACAGCCCTCCCCAAAAATATCCTCCATTTTCTCTAGCATTTCTCTCGCTGCCCTTTCAGACAGCTCCTCTGGAATCACCAGGAGGAAAGCATGAGGTCCCGGAGCAGACAGTTGAACACAAAGCTTCACATCCTGTCTCATGTCCTTCTCAGAGAGTCCACTGCAGAACCAGTCTGCAGTTTCCACCAAGGTCACCCATCTCCCAGCCACCTTCCCCCGTCTGCACTCACTGTGCTGGGTCTCTGTGGATGTGTGTGTACCCAGGATGGTGTTTGCTGCTGCCTTCTGCCCAGCTGCACTCCCCCCGATCAGCACCAGTCTCAACTCAGACCCAGCAGAAGACTGTAGAGGTTCTGGATCAGGACAGTTCTCTGCCACTGCAAACAAAGTACAGTCAGACACCGACACAGACAATTACATTTTAACAATCAAACTACACTATATAGCTGAGCTGAGAGCTGTTGACTTACAGGATGGAGGACTGGTAATGCTTTTTCTTCTCTTCTGCTCTAATTGTTCTGTCATCTTCTCCATCTTTTCCTTCATCCCCTCCAGTTCCTGTGTTGTCTTTACCATCTCATCCTCTAGCTTCTTCATCTCTCCATCTTTAATCTGCATCTCCTTTGCCTCCTTGTCCCTCTTCCCTGGTTGTGTGGATTCCTCCATGAACTCAGTCTGCAAAGCAGGGGAAACTGGGAAGAGACATATTGTTATATTTTAGTTTTGTGCTGTTGACTATTTTATGAGAAGACCATGTCATTATCTGTTATAAGTACAGTGTATAGTCCATTTGCATAACTAAATAATAGTGTTTTATATTTTGTCTTATTTAGATGAAGGGTTATTCAGCCTGGCTGTAAGTGACTATAAATAAAAACCCACAGTATTCTGTTTATGCAATAAAACACTACTAAAAGTCATCAAAGCCCATACATGACATTGGCAGTATAGTTTAATTAATTAAACCAAATGACAAAAACTGAATAAAGTACTGTGTAGGTAAGTGGTTTAGTTGTCCTACAACTGGAACACTGCTGATTTGCATCCCATTATAGTGTACTTGAGATTCCTCAATGTGCCCACAATGAGCATGTTTTCTGTATTGTCAGGAGCTGGGCTTAATCTGTGATGAACTGTTGTCCTCTCAACCAATTATTTGTAGTCCTCATTCACCAGTCATCAGATCTCAACCAATCACTGGACTACATTTTGCACCTTCACCACTCTCTTGAGCACCGCATGCACACATACCTACAGGACGACTGTTGGACTACTTTTTGCACCTTCACCATGACACTCACTCTCTTGAGCACCGCATGCACACATACCTACAGGACGACTGTTGGACTACTTTTTGCACCTTCACCATGACACTCACTCTCTTGAGCACCTCACCATGCACACAGAACTACAGGCCCAGTCCCGGCCCTGTCACTGCAAGCGTCTCATGCTTGATCACCCTCACTAACACTGTGGAATGTTTTATTTAATTTATATAGTATATTTAGTATTTAGTTTAATTTAGTTAATGTAGTCTTATCTCCTACTGTCTCTATTGTACAGTGGAGTTTGGTTATATGTATACACTTATACTTACTCACACTCACACTCACCCAGAGACTGGACAGATTCCTCCATTTTCCTCCTCTCTTCAGCATGTATCTCAGGTACAACTGTAATATCAGAGTGGGGAGATGAGCTTTTGTGAAGCAGGTCGACAGACATGAACACATCTGAAGCACAATTCACAAGTGTCCATATTATCATTCTCACTCCCTCTAGTACTTACCAAATTCCAGGCCTAAATGAACAAAAAGCAACGATTTAGGATTAGGATTTCAGGAATTTCAAGATTAGAAACTATTCAAAGAATAAAAACAAAACTGACAAAAATGTAAGTGAAGTGAAAATGGGAACAAAACCAATTTCACTTGTTCCAGAGTGAAAACATCATTTTAAATCTTAGATAAATGGATAATAATGGTACTTATGCCAATTCTTTTTCCTTTAAATTATATTCAAAAGGCCGTTATTATAAACACCTAGATTCTAGGATGTGTAATTTCATCTTTTGAAAAAGACACCCTTTCTTTATCAGAGTCAATTCCATGCTACTTGTATCAAATAAACTCAGAGGCTTGATGACTATGACTATTTATGACTCAAAAATCCCAAACAAACCAACTCCTTTCTGGTACTTACCTATTTGCCGAACTAAAGAAATCAGAAGCAGAGAAGAAATCAGTAATGGGGCCCAATAGAGACAAAGTCACACAGAATGCATCATCAATCACACCATGAATTAAGTTAACGGTAACACTTTACTTGACGGGTGAGTTCATAACACATTCATAGCAGCTGTCATAAACTGCACATAAAGCATTCATGACTGTTTCATGAGACATGTGAAAAAGTGAAAAAGACCTGCACACTGCCTTTGAACGACTCAACTTTTAATAGAAAAAAGACACAACGTTTCGATCTTACGATCTTCTTCAGGCATCTTAATGAATAGAAAAGCACTGCCCGTATAAAAGCAAATGTAATCTACATGATTAAATGTCCTTGTGGATTGGCATACATAGGCAAAACAACACGTTGTCTGAAAACTCTAATTTCTGAACACAGAAGTAGTATACGCACAAATGATATAAAAAATCCTGTAGCTGTACATTTTAATTCTGTGAAACATAATCTATCCACACTGCGATATTTTAGAATTGAACATGTAAAAGCCCCTAGAAGGGGAGGGGACATTAATAACATCCTTTTGAGAAGAGACACATTTTATATCTTTTCTCTCAACACCTTATCACCTAAGCGCCTTAATCTAGATTTTGACCTAAAACCTTTTTTGTAATTCTTTTTGTCTTCTTTGTATTTACTTTGCATTTGTATACATTTGTTGTCTTTGTTTTTGATTGTAATGCCTAGTCTATTGGTGTTCAGAGGCGGGAATCTATTATTATCAACTTCACCTGTAGGTGTACTCTGTATGCCAATGTTGGTGTTGCCCTGCCCTCAAATGGGCGTACTCATGCCAATTGCTTAATAGCCTAATATACCTGATTGACATCACTTGTCCTAATTATCTGTACAGGCCATTTTGTGCTTTTATACGGGCAGTGCTTTTCTATTCATTAAGATGCCTGAAGAAGATCGTAAGATCGAAACGTTGTGTCTTTTTTCTATTAAAAGTTGACTTGTCAAAATGAAAGTCCATCAATTGCAAAGCAGCATTGCCGTTTTTATAAATATTTCATGAATATCTTATGTCTACATGGGATGTCACTTTACTAGACAAGTTGTGAAGTATTTGTAATCACTTTGTCAAGTTGTCAATCAAGTTGTCGTTGTTCTGTCTTCTGTGTGTGTGTGCACTACTCCAGATTGTCAGGAACTCATCGCCCCCCCCAACCCTCCAGAGAAACCCAAACAAATTAGCTCCACTTTAGTACTTACGTAATCGGCGATCTAAAAAAAGCAGAGACAAGATCATTAGTCAGATTAGAATGGTTTTCACGTTACATTAATACATCTGCCATATATCTGCATCGAAACATAAATAAAATGTGCACATATTGTAAATAAGTTTTATACAGCTATTATGTCCGCCGGTCATTATCGGAAAATAAGTCCTGACAGGACCCCAATGCAGGACCCCAGACCGCTACGGAAAATACATTATCCCAC
This sequence comes from Alosa sapidissima, assembly GCF_018492685.1. NCBI lineage: Eukaryota > Metazoa > Chordata > Actinopteri > Clupeiformes > Clupeidae > Alosa > Alosa sapidissima. The sequence continues at coordinate 1,638,626 of NC_055958.1, read as the reverse complement.
GTATTGTACGGCTACTCGCAAAAACAAGAAAAATAACTTCACACAATGTATCTTTTAAAATTATTTTGTTACTGTTTTGTGGCTTCCGCTGCCAAAATAAATAGTTCCCCACACAAATAGAACTTGACAGTTTCAGGTGTTGCTAGCAACGTGTTACTTGCTGAATTTCACTTACAATGAAACCCCATTGCAATAAGCGAAATGACTACTTGCAGAAAGATATGAACGACGTGTATCAAAAGCACAAAATCTTTTGCAAGTGACAGCAGCGGTCATTATCTACTTTGCAGTGGTCATTATCTACTTTGCAGCGGTCATTATCTACTTTGCAGCGGTCATTGTATAGTTGTAACAGACCTCCGAATGTTTTTCTTCCTCTATTTTCCTGTTCAATGCTGAAGTTACAAGCTTGTGAAACTGAAGATACATGTACAAGATTATACATTTTGGTCCTTGTTTCCAGAGGTGGAAAAAGTACGAAAATATTGTACTCAAGTAAAAGTACCAATACCTTGATGAAATATTACTCAAGTACAAGTTAAAATACCGATCTGAAAATGTACTTAAGTAAAAGTAAAAAGTAGTTCATTTAAAATGTACTTTAAGTAAAAGTTACTTAGTTACTTTTTTTATGGGGGGGGGGGGGGGGGGGGGGGGTACCAGAACAACCAGTTTTACCAGAGACTTTCTAATGAGGAGATACAGCACTCAAAAAATCCTCCATAGTAATGCATGGGGTTAGTCAGTTGTATACAAAATATCACAACCCTTCCGCAGCAAAACGTTGACATGTGAATACATTGAGCCAATCATGTGGTGTGTTGTAAAATACATTGAGTGCCATCGTGCCAATCATCTGTTGTGATCTCGCTGCTGGAGCAAGATTGGTGTCGTGAAGCCTTACGCACACGCATTTCTGCCGAAATAGATGCACGATAAGTGCCCAAAAAGTTTTGCAATATGGCCGCCGAGTGGAGTGGAGGTACTTGCCTGAAAAGGACTTTGGTCCTAGCTCGAGTTGCTGCAGCCAGCAGCTAAGGCAGCCATGTTCATGCTCCTAGTGTGTAGCGCTGTAGCTGCAGCAACTCGAGCTAGGTAAAACCGATTGTTTCAGTTTTGTTCATACCGACAGTACTCGGTGACGTTGAGAAATGGAGATCTATGTGAAAAATCACCGGAGTTCTCCTTTAAGTTTGAGCAGTAGTTGATTTTCAAAGTTAGTTGCACTCATCCTTGCGTCGCTTTGCAATGAACAGTAATCCAGCACAACTGAAAAGCCCCTCACAGGCAGCTGAGGCAGGCAGGCTAATGTTGAGTTGCAGAGAGTTTTTTTATATTTGGAAATGAGCAGAAGGTTCAGCAGATTAAAGGGGTGTCGAACTAGGGGGGAGAGTGGGAAGTATAGGGCCCCAATGGAGGAGAGGGCCCTTGAAAAGTGGAATACAGGGGGCACAACATTTTCACCAGGCATTAATAACTCAGGTAATCCACACATAAAAAATCCAAACAACTCCATAAGTAGTCATGTGTAATGAAGTGGAATAACACAGGGAAAAAGTATTGAACAAGCTAAGAAAAAGCACTAAGGCAAGGAAAGGGAAGGAACGAGCTGGAATCTGTAAGTAGTTAGAGTAGTTATCCTTTCTATCTGTGCAAATTAATATAAGCTTGGTTAGTAGCCTACATATTGATGGGCTATAAAAAGGTTTTTCATTACCAAGGTGTCACACAAGAAACATTTCATGATGGATAAAAGCAAAAAGCTCTCCCAAGACCTTTGCAACCTTATTGTTGCAAAACATATCAATGAAACTGGTTACAGATGCATTTCAAAACTTCAGAATCTTCAGTAAGCAGCATGGGAGCCATTATCTGCAAGTGGAAGAAACATCACTGCATCATCAACCGGCCACGCAATATTTCTGACCAGGGAGTCAGAAGGATAGTCAATTCCAAGAGCCAAGGACCACTCGGAAAAAGCTCCAGAAAGACTTGAAGGCAGCCAATTCAATTAAATTCAATTAAACAGTTCTGGAAGTAACTAAATATCAGGATTCACAAGAGGGACCCCTGGAATCTGTTTAGAACAATGGACCAAAATCACACCTGATACTGTGACTAATACCTTTTGTCATACAGGAAATGTCTTGAAGCTGTCTAAAGGCTTTTCCACAAAGTATTGAAGAAATTTCAGTAGGCAAGTTCAATACTTTTTTCCTGTGTCATTCCACTTTAATACACATAACTCTTATGTTTTGGATTTTTTATATGTGTGTTAATATAATGTGTGGTGAACATTTCGAATAGACTCACTGGAAGTTTAAGTTAATTACTGAAAATATATATGACTATATGTCCACCATATATTTATTTTACCTGAATATTTTAACTTCAAAATTAAATGTCAAAATGAATGTCAGACGAAATTTAAAGTTTGACTGACTGGATTCTGTATACAAAACAGTGAAAACTGTCTAAGGTCACTCTCACTCTCCCTTGCCAAAGAGCTAAATGGTTTAGTCCGCCTTCACGATTCATAAGGTAGTCTATCTTTTGTTTATTTAGTTGAGCATCGCTAGTAGTGGACCGCTAATTGTTGTGCTGCTGGTGCAATGTCTTTCTCCAAGAAAGCCAAGTCAGGTTATTAAAAAGAGAGACATCAAAACGAGGGGAAACAACTGCTAATAAACTTCTTTCCAAAGAAAGGTGAGCACAAACGTCAAAACACGAAATCCCATGGTGTTTGCTTGAATATCTCCGCTCTCATTAGTGCTAAAACGAACTGAGACAACCCATTGAAATAGCGGAAAATACACTTTCATAGGTTAGGCTACACATGTAATCTGATGCATTTTGTTATCCAGCTCCATCTCCCATCACTTTCAGAAAGACTGCATGGCGCCAGCTTGATTCATGTCCTGCTGTAGGCTACATGCTGATCATTATCACTAGGCTAGTGGTTTAGGGCGGGATTACTTTTCTCTCCCTTTCTGTTTTCGTTAGTCTTAACTTTTTTTGTTTACTCAAGTAACGGATGGGATTTTTGATGTAGCGAAGTACAATACTTCGCTCAAAATGTAATCAAGTAAAATTTAAAATACCGATTTTATAAACTACTTAAAAAATACAACATACACAGAAAAACTACTCAATACAGTAACGTGAGTAAATGTATTTCGTTACTTTCCACCTCTGCTTGTTTCACAGCCTCTCTGAAGAGACTATTAGCACATAGCTTACTGACTAGCCAGCCAGACAGACAATTAGTAGACCTACAGTGCCCACAGCCAGCGACCGATTTATCAAAGCCCATATCGCTCTAGCATCAGAGCAGAGCAGTACCCAGGTTGCTGAGCCCCTTACAGGAGGAATAACCGCCTAAAATCAGCCCTTTCAGCTGTTCTGTTTTCACTGCACAGCCTACAGGATATCAACATTAAAACATACTGTAGATTTTGAGGGTGGGTAGTAACACACTACTTGAAACACACATGAGTAAAAAGTTGTCTCAAGCTACAAATACTCTTCTAATTCATTTTTAAAACTGTACTGTGTCATTGTGTCATTATACAATTACGTTTATGAGCCAGTAATCATCTTTATATGAAACTACATGTTGAATACACCTTTGCTACCACAAATTTACTCTAGATTGGCAGGGAGAGAGAGCAATAAGCACCTCAAACAGATACAGAGCTGCACAGGAAAGCGTCACACAGGAAAGTAGGAAGGGCGTACATTTGCGTTCATTTGCAAATTATATCACTCATGCACAACATATTTCAACATGTAAATCATATGTCTGCGCACAATGTTTTTCACACATGCACAACATATTTCTGCTAGTCCAAAATGTCTTCAAAACTTTATGTGAACATCTCAAAATATGAATGGCCCTGCAATTTCTGCATTCATATGTCAAAAATCTATGGTTCTACTTAATATGAATGACAACTTCCACACGTGACAATATAATGATAATGACACAAAGAACTATTGTTGGAGATCACTTTCAGAGGGATTTTGAGAAAGATAAAAAGCTGACAGCCAATCAGATCCCAACACATTTCAGACTTCACATTCATCAACACAAGGAGAGACTTTCCTTGTCGTTGGTCAGTGTGGTCTCTTTTACCGTTACAGTATAGTTAGTTATCGTTGCTGGTGTGAACGTCCCTTAAGTGTGTTGTGCATTGTCAGTTGGGCTGATATCAGAGAAACAGGAGACTTACCTCTAACCCACAGCCCGACTCTTCCTTCTTCTCTTCCTCCATTGATGACCTGGCATGTGTACACTTCTTCATCCATTCTTCTGCCCTCTTTCAGTCTCAGGGACACGTCTCCTCTCTGCAGGTTCTGAGTGTCCACACTCACTCTGCCCTCATAACCCTCCCGTACTGTTATGTCACCATTCTTATATAGGTAAATACACTCTGTTTTCTTGAACCACCTGATCTCCATGGCAACAGCACTGGTTGCAGGAGAGAGGTAACAGCGCAGAGTGACATCCTGGCCAGGAGAAAACTCCTCAATATCATGATGCTTGACCAGTTTAAAATCTGTTGGCGAACAGAGAGCTGTGTTAATGACTTTCTCAAACATACACTCTATCTATCTCTCTCTCTCTCTCTCTCTAACACAAACACACACACACACACACACACCAAGATGAGATACACACTGTATAAATGAAAAATAAAATTGCTAGTTGTAACTGTAGTGAACTGTCTGTTGTGAGCTACTTGAACTCACTTTCAGAAGTTTCTGATGAAAAGTTCATCTTTATAAATTGAGTTGATTTTATTTTGAAGTTGTAGTTGGCACTCAGTTAGAGTGCCTTTTTTTCTGCAAAATAAGATTTGTAAATAAATATAATTCAAATAATCAGAAATACATGGTAAACTAGAAAGAAAAAAATGCTATCTCAACTTGTTTTGTAATGCCATCTTCCCTATAAAGAAAATAGAGGTTGACATAACTCAGATTTTCTCGGCAACGTGATGCATTTGGTTTTTTGAGTTTTCCTTACTTTACAAAGATTTTTGAGTTCTGCCAACTCAAGTTTTTGGGGAGTGTCACATAGAAATTTGGAGTTCTACCAACAATTGTAAGTTATGGTCAGTATGTCTTACCTTTTTCTGTGCCTCCAGCTGCCATTTTGTGCTCCTGAAACAGACAGATCACTGTGGCATGCTCTCAAATATCAATCCTTCAATTCTACCCTTGTTTTCTGTGGTACATTGGTTCTCAGAAAGATTATGACATAGTTAATTAATTACTGTATATTAGGTCTTTCATATACTGTATGTATACTTCTATTAGACATCCTGCAGTAACTTTGACCACCAAGAAGATAATCATTAACCAAACATCTTCAATCTACTGTACTCCCCTCCCCCACCTCTGTCTAGCTTTCGTTCCTTTCCTGCCCCTATTTCAATCTGACTTTACTGCACCTCTTTTTTTGACTCTACATACATAATTTATATATATATATATATATATATATATATATATATATATGGTCTTACCTCAGTCTAGTGGTTCAGCGAAGTTGTGTTTCTTCTGATTCTTCTGAATCTCAACAAGGCAAAAACACGGCAAACAGGCGCCTACTAAACACTCTTGTGGTAGATAGCTAGGCTTAACACAAACTGTGACTGAGTGTTTCACCGCAAACCGAAGAGCTCCTCCTCAGAGAGAGACGGAGGCCATTTTTTCTCCCAGAAAGAGTCTCGTTTGGAGTCGCTGATCTACTGAATTCACTTCCTTTCTCTGCAGCGCAATCGTGACGGCTGAGTCCCTGGATCAGTCCCTGGATCCCCTTAACCAGTTGTTACTATTATTACTAGTTTAGCTCAGGTTGATCAACCAAAACAGCACAAATTCTTTACATACAAACAGATCCAACAGAACCGCACATTGAAGTCAGTCTATGGTAAGCAGACTCTGACCATAGAGGAAGGTTAAGATCAGGTTTATGGTCTTTCAATAATTAACCTCCTGAAAAGGGGTGTCAGTAGTCACAGAGTGCATCATCAATCACAGTATTTTTCATCACAGACCAGATTTAGATTTAGCAAAGAATGGGAATATTCATCAATACTATTTGTATGTTAAACTTTTCAGAACAGAGCCTCATAACACACTTGTGACCCGGCCGAGGCTGATCCCCTACTGGCACTCATTCAGCTCAATGCAGTCTGGGTGATACGTGATGGAATGTTCAGCTGCCTCTCCAGGACAACTGCTGTGACCCAGTCTCAAGCAAACCACCACAACATGCCCCGTGTTTCATCGTCCTGGCTGCGGTGTGGATACCTGTGCTGTTGCTGAGCCCCTTGTTTTTTGCATGAGCTACGGTCTTCAGGACATGATCGTGCCACCAGCAATAGCTTCCCTCCCTCACCCCAAAGGGGGCATGCATGTGAACAGGTTGGATGGGTTGGTAAGGACATCATAAACACCCAGGATCAAGAAGACTTTCTAATGAGGAGACACAGCACTCAAAACATTTCCCATAGAAATGCATGGGGTTAGTTTGTAAAGCAATAGGGCAGTTGTCTACACACATCCCGTCCCTTCCGCGGCAAAGAAGTCAATCACGTGGTGTGTTGTGAATACATTGTGCCTTGCGCACGAGCATGTCTGTCGAAGTTGATGTCCGATAAGTGCACAAAAAGCGTTGTAATATGGCCGCCGAGTGGAGAGACTTGTCTAAAAGGACTTTGCTTAATCCTCTTGGGGTTCCAGTCAGGTGTCCTGCCAGGTGATCCTCCTACTCCAGTGTCTGTTTCCACTTCACCCAACACTATGTTGTCCTACTATCTCCTCCTAGCTCACTGTTCCTCCTCCCGTGGTTGTTAAGAATGTACAATGTCCATGCCAATATTTGCATGTGTCAAGACTAAACCTAGCCTGGGAATATCCATACGAACCTTTGGCAAATTTGGGATTTGCTCTGCAGGTCAAGAGGCCATTGAAGCCCATTTCCAATGTCCCTAAAACACAGGCACACAAATACAATCGCTACTCCGGAATGGATGTGTATTTCTTTGGAATTGAGAAAACAACTGCATTTATAACCTTCATTTACAAGAATGCTGCACTTCTGAAACAATTTGGTTTAATGCACCAATTTAATTTTACTGCTAGTTACGACCCTGCTGGAAGTCATAAGTCAATGAACCTTTTCCAGACCCACTCTCAATTATAATTGAAAAGGTCTACATGCTAACCAGGCTAGACTAAACCCTTATACAGTATGTTATCATATTCAACACAGTTGTCTTTATCGGAATGTCAGACTGACTTTCCAATAAAGAACAACGTGAAACAAATCTAATTTTTAAAGAAAAAATGAAAAACATAAGGCTATGAGATATATTGATACAGACGATATTGCTCTCAAAGTGCCAACTCCGTAAAGCACAATATAATGTTATGAGAAAATGTCTGCATGGAACTGGCATTTTGTTCTCCTTTTTGAATAACCTTTTATCATGTGCAACAAGTCAATGATCACATGTCTTTGACAATTTCATTTTCAGGTCTATGGCTTTGGCTGTCTTTTTGCACTGGCACTTCTGTGGATGATATGTTCACCTATTCCTTGTCTGCGTAAACCTTTTTACAAACTAAAGTATGCAAAGTATGCCCGGATGCAGACACATGCATTTCTATTCATTTAAGAGCAATTGCGTGAAAACGCAAAAAAAGCACACACAATATGTGAAGGTCCATTAAAAGAAATCCTTCAACAAGGATCAAATGATGATCAAATGTGGATCAAAACCAACATTTCACCTCAACTGTCTCCGAACCCCCATCAAATACACCAGATTGTCCCCACACTGACATGCACGAATAAAAATGACAACCATTCTGCTCTTATATGATTGTTGCTAAGTTTGTGCCAAATAAATAATAGCATCTGTAACACTTTGAGATGTGTTTGAAATGTGAAATATCTAAACAATTGAAGCAGCTAGGCATTTTCAAGTAACCTGGCTTTGAAATAACAGCACATTTCTGTCTCCAACACTGCAAAATGACATCCCACTTTGTATTAGAAATAAATGTTGAAATCCATAACCATTATTAACATGGTAGCCTAATTACAAGACATTGTAAAATCAGACTTACCAATGATGCCAGCCCTTGGCCTGCACTTATTCGTGGCAGCGCTTGTACTAGCCTACTAGCCACAACAGCAGGCTGACGTCTTTACATTTGTTAATTTTGGTGTCTTTTTTTAGCAGCTCTGAAGCTTTCTCTTGTTTTTCTAAATGTTCATGCCTCCTATGGCTACACATTTGGCAGGTACTGTGAGAACGACAACAACACTAAACTTGACACTACAATATGAGGACCCCTAGTGGTCGAGACCCTGGGCTGCAGCCCATATAGCCCAGTGGCCCTGACGAGTACATGTGCAAACACAGGTCACTTCAGGACAGAAATGCAGAGGAGTAAGATAGACTAGGGGTGCGAGTTTGACAGTGTTTTTTGCAGACAGCGCATGCGGACTGTGGCCACAGGGAAGACAGATGCACAAAGTGGGCTGAATAAGGCCGAAGTTAATTAATAAAAGATAGATAGATAGATAGATACAGTGGATCAGAATTTAACACTGGTTGCATATGATTGATTTATTCAATATCACTTCACTGGAGAGGTGTCGCCCATTTTAGAGTCCCCGCCTTGACGTAGCTTCCCGCTACCTATATCACCACCGAACTGGGGCCAAGACAGAGAGAGTGGTCTTGAATGATTTGGATGTATGCCACAACAATGCATGCATAAATATTATATTATTTATTAGATGATTTAGGTATAGATTGAGAAGGAGAAATTACATGGAATTACATTATGTGTTTTTTTTTTAAATAGAGGCTACAATCACTCTGACATGGTGAGATGGCAGTGTTATAGGGTTAGGGTTAGGGTTATAGGGTTAGGGTTATAGGGGAGCCCTCTCTTTATTTGTCATACTCCTACTTGACCTAGCAATTAAAATTTTACATGAGCAGTAAAATCTGCATGCTGCTCTTTCTTGACATAGTGGGGATTCGTCTTATAACCACTAGGGGGCGCACATGACCAAAAGTGTAAGTGTCAAAGTGGTAAAACCTCCAGATGAAATCCATTATAATGAATCCATTAGCTCATGACCTTCCACTATATATATATATATATATATATATATATATATATATATATATATATACATATAAATAATGCATTGCATTTTGATTATGTATTCTATACCTCCTTTCTAACTTAGTTTAAGTGTTGCATTGCACTGTGTGTGTGTGTGCAGTAGCTAATAAAAGAAGGGCAATAGTCAGAGTTTACAAATTATAGATCAACATTTTCTGCTGGCGCCACTGTCTGCCGGATAACAAGCATCTCTGAACTGACCACATTTCAGCCCTCTAGGTCACTTGATATGACTTGATGAGGTCTTGTGAAGCTGTGAGCAAAGGTAGATCAATATAGAATGAAAAATGAGTACTTTAGACCATTATTTGCCAAGATACGCTCATGCGTTTGGTAAAATTCCCTATGGAAACTCACCATAGGACTTTTGATTACTCAAAATGCATACTGACAAAGCCTTACTGTGTTGCAACCTCTTGGTATAGAAGCATAATCCTGGTCTCAAATTAAAGGTAACACGGAGGTTTTTGTAGACTATTTTGGATTGTATGTCAGATGTTCTGATATAGAATGACTACACAAAATATGGAATAATGATTCCTATGAATATTTCAATACCCAATAGAGTACTAAAGTGTGACATCATGTTTCCCTTTTTTTTGGACTGAATTGTAGTTTGTCATATGACTGACTTCATTTCAGTTCCTCCCTCAGTGCCAGCTCATACCAGCTCAGACTTTCCATCATGTCAGGTTTCCCTGCGGTTAGTTTGTCTTGTAGCAACAGCACACATACGAAGGGGAAGTGCATTCACTGATGCTATGCCATGCACTATTACTTTGGAGCGCATATGGGGTCCCAGTAGACTAACGCACAGCCTCTCTAAACCGAATTCGCACAACCCTCAGTCACCATGGCACACCAGCTCCTGCCAGTGCCACCCCTGAAGAAGATGGGGTCACCGGACGCCACAGCGCTTGCCCTCGTTGTCCTGTTCCTATTTCTCGAGCTTTTGTTTACGTTTGTTTTCTTGTGTCCCTGTGATCCAAACTATGGCAGACATGTTTGTTTCTGCATTCTGTACATGCTGCTCCCTGCATGCATCTTATTTTACGCCTGCCTCTTGATGGACAACAAGCGTATGGAGATCTGCGGCTGGACCAGAGAGGATTTCCCCCGGCCCTCCACCAAGTGCTGCACTGTGTTTCTGAGGGCGCTGTCCATAGGCCTGGTTTGGGTAATAATAGCTCTCGTCAATGGAGACTGGTATGTGTGCTTAAGGACACATAGCAATGGTACAGCCGAGGAACAGCTTGCCTGCAAGGATGAGGGAGACATGACAAAACCTGAAAAGTTTGAAGTCAAGTATTACACCAATGTATCTAGGGTAAGTAGCTAAACTGCTATCAATTACTATGTATTTACTGCATGCACTTTCTCTTAATACCAATGTGCATCTAATTCAGTCTGGTCACACACAATTAGGGTTTTTAGTAAATATGTCATGGAGTCAATAGAATGACATTCACTTGCAACTAATGAAGTATTCACAATTGATAATTGTGACATTTTAAATATTTTTTTTCTCTTTTAGTCTATAGGCTTAGGTTTGATTTTAGTAGTTTTGCTACTGTGGGTTGGAGGATCCTGCCGACGCACGTCATATAGACAACATCTGTTTGACCAGCAACTGGAGGAAGAGGCTGAAGAAATTTTCAGACAACTGATAGCTGATGAAGCAAAACAGAAATCAAGAGAAGGGGCAACGGATATAAGATAATGTGTTATGATTATTGAATGAATTATATTAATGGAGGAGTCAGACATTTTTTAAGCCTATGCAATATGGAACACCAAGACAGTATTATGTAATGTCTTACAAAAAAGGTGGACATTTTCCAGAAATAATCATTAAATAGATAATCAGGAAAGGATGGATAACTTGTCTCAACATAACATTTTTGTAAATGCTTCTGTTTTCCCAACAACAATATAATCAGTCCTGACTTCTGTGTACTGAGATCTTTCTCACCCCAATGGACGAACGTCCAGGAATCAGAGTTACCTAACAGGCTGACAATATAATAACTACATTGCAATGTTTAATTAACTGAACCTGGCTTTTTAGTTTAGCTATGTGGAAAGGTTACATTAGTATGATACTATTGTGCCATAAGGACCAAGACTAGTTGGTCATGATTCTAAAGGACCAAGACTAGTTGGTCATGATTCTAGGTGACATTTACAACTGAGAAAGATTTCCACTGCTCTGCTGGTCATTTGGAGGGCTCATACAGAACACTAGATTAGGAGAAAATTACAAATGGTAATGATTATGAATAACAAATAGGGCCTTATACTGGTGTCCTCAGATTAGATTCAACTCATAGTGTCTATTAAACACATTTTTTCTATTATGAGTCATTTGTTATTTAATCAAACATGTATTCATATTTTATTAAGATTGTTAATATTAGTGTTATTATTGATGTTGATAAGAAAAGCTTGATGGATGTTTACGTCATTTGACTTTGTGCCTATTTAATTTTTATAATGCATGCTGCTACATGGATATTTGCGTGGCAGTGGTATGTGAGAAAGCATACTTCTGTTATTCCCACAGCTGATAAGGAAGCACAAATCTCAGTGGCTACTGAGACAACGGCATGTCTTGTGATCAGCAAGTTGAGCTCAGCCCTGTTGTAGTGAGTGTAGCACAAAAAAGAATAAACTAAAATACTGATTCCTATAGCTTATTAAAAAAATAGCACATCATCTATGACCATTATTGCAAATGTAAGATACAATATTATGTCAAACTGTAATGCTGGGATAAAGGTGGGCCAGAGGAAGTACATGCTCACTGATGGCCTTCTTGGTGTGTGAGCTGGCGCTCACTCAGCTAGCTTGCTAGCTCCCTTATTAGGGTGCACTGCAGAGATAACTAGCGGAGCGGAATTTTACCATTTTAGGAATGTAAGTTTAAGAGTGACTGATATTCTAAATTCCCAAACTGAAACTTGACCTGCACGTTCAGATATTAGACAGTCTTTCAGGTTTTTCTGACTACCAAATTTGACCTGTACCACATGAAATGTACACATAACTGTCAATACCCAGAAATTATGCCCGAAATGGTTACTCAAACTTTTTTGTTTGTTTAGTCTATGCATTATGCCTTAATAACAGTGGAGTTTATGCATTTATGTGGATTCTGAGGACATGTACAATATTTTATTGTTGACAAAATAAAAGACAAAGCAAGTTAACTTCCAGAGACAAACATATACATGAACACCACAAAGAAAACATATAAACAAGCAATAAAACAGAAAGGCAATTCAGGTCGTTGACAAATAGAAGTGCTGATAATCTGATCATACATAATGTGATGCCAAGAACTTACTCTGACATGACCAGACTCAAATGTTGTTACATGACATATGGGACAACACAACACAAATGGGAACATAATGCTAAAAACAAAAATCCCCTTAAGGCAAAGGCCCATTTACCCATCCCAGCCACCGCTACTGTCTGAACACATTCAACTTCAGCATTTTGCCCTGATTTTGTAACAGTTATATCAACCTTTGTCTGTCCCATACAATAGAATAGTGACTCTACAGAAAGCTACATCTTACAGTAAAGGAATAAAAAAGCCATCAATAGTTATTGCCTTGCAGAGTTAAAAAATATCACTATATTGTCAATTAGTGTTGTATGAGGAGTGATTTCCCTTGCATGTGTGTGACATTTTGTGGAAATAAAATAACTGGTTACAATGACTCAAGCCTAGCATACAATCAAGTTTTTTTAACTAGTAGCATTTCTCAACCGTTCAAGTAACTACCATGGTAACTACCCTTGTAGACACAGTTAAGGTCATACATACATGTTGCTTAAACTTGTAGTTTTGACCATAAAATAAATACCTAAAGATTCAGCACAATATCCTGTTTCACTGATATATGGCAGCATAGACCACTTTCTGGCGAGCCAACCAGAGGCACGATAGATTGATTGATAATTGTGTATATTGTGTTGGTTTTCAAGTGGAAGCAATATTAGTAATAGTAATATATTTATGTGTTAATATATTAGTAATAGTAATATATTTATATATTTATGACTGCCCACACCCACATGACATTTGTATAGGTTGCTGAACACTTCCAAGTAAATCCAATATGGCCACCTAAAGCCTGGTGCAGTGGCTGCTTTAGCATCTTGCTGGTGCCTAGACACCGAAGATGACCCTGAGGTCAGCAAGGGAGAGCTTGGTAAAGGTGGACCCAGTGCCCGTCAGCACCTTCTGAGCCAGCTCCTTCTTCTTCTCCTGGAGGGAGGAGATCTTGTCCTCCACTGTGCCCTCACAGATGAACCTGTGAGAGGAAAGAGCAGATCAACAAAGCTGAACGCAACAGCACAGCCAGACTCCACTCTACACTACTCGAGTCAACACAGCACTCAATTAGCACTCATCCATGCATACTACTGCAACAGCACAGCCAGACTCCACCCTACACTACACTACTCGAGTCAACACAGCACTCAATTAGCAACAAAGCTGAACGCAACAGCACAGCCAGACTCCACCCTACACTACACTACTCGAGTCAACACAGCACTCAATTAGCAACAAAGCTGAACGCAACAGCACAGCCAGACTCCACTCTACACTACTCGAGTCAACACAGCACTCAATTAGCACTCATACATGCATACTACTGGAAGTCAGAGTAAAGCGTATCCAAAAGCCTTCAGCTTTAGTTGCCTTCTCAAAAAGTTTGCACACTAACCGTGTTCATTTAGACTGAAAGATAGAAGGTCTATGCATTTTGCAAAACATTATAATAATATAATACAAATAACATAACATCAGGTAATCATGCGATGTAGTTCTACACACATTATCTTCCACATGTTACATTTAGGGTCTTCTCACTTGTGAATGGTGACGTCGCGATGTTGGCCCACCCTGTAGATGCGGTCACAGGCCTGGTCCTCTAAGGCAGGGTTCCTACACACACACACACACACACACACACACACACACACACACACACAGAATCACTCCACCAAACTCATTTCAAGTTCAACCGTGTTATTAAGAGAAATGTTGAATGGCATACGCATACAGTATATTTTTTTTTCCATTATTTTGTTAAGCATATTATACGTCATGCTTTCAAAACAAACACTGGTGCTCCAAACCTAGACCAAGGTTTATGGTATTTCAAATGATATTATCCATTTAAAGCTTGTTATGGTGATCAGTAAGGGAAGATATGGGGTTGCTCACCAGTGCATATCGATGAGAAAGAGATGATTCCCACCAACCAGGTTAAGGCCTACCCCACCAGCACATAGGGACACCAGCATCACCTGATAGAGACAGTGCGCGCACGCACACGCACGCACGCACGCACGCACGCACACACACACACACACCTTGATTTGAGTTGAAAGCACCTGATTGCAAAGTGTGTGTTTTTGTGTTGCCATGTTTTCCAGGACAGCATTTGTGGATCACTAAATACAAATTACGGTGTGTGTGTGTGTGTGTATTCCCAATCTGAAACAGCAGTGTGCGGACACACCTGTGGTCCCTTGGGGTTGGTGTTAAACTCCTCCACCAGGTCCATGCGATGTTTAATGTTGACTGTTCCGTCGATCACACCGAACGTCAGCCCCATGCTCTTCAGGTGCACCGCAACGATGCGCAGCATGCTAGTCCACTGAGACACTATCACACTAACACACACAACACCACGCAATGACCAGTTTACCCACACACACACACACACACACACACACACACAACGCAATTATCATTTTACCCACACACACACACACACACACACACACACACACACACACAACGCAATTATCATTTTACCCACACACACACACACAACGCAATTATCATTTTACCCACACACACACACACACACACACACACACACTAACATACACAACACCACGCAATTATCATTTTACCCACACAGGAAAATTTGCATGCATATTAAAATTGTGTTTTCATAGCTAAAATTGTACCTGATTTAATTCTACCTATGTAAATATAGCGAATGCAAACAAGTCTGCACCTTTTCTGATCTTTCCTCCTGATCTCCTTGAGTTCAGTGAGGACAGCAGAGAGCTGAGGGAGGGAAGCAGAAAGTAAACTACAACAACACACATGACGCTGAAAAGGCATCAATGTGTTCAGGCACAGGCAGTGATGGGCTGTGTTAGGTTACAGCTTTTTCAGACAATGGGTGTTCAATACAGCATTCTCCAAGTGGGCGAACAAAGCTTAAGGGTTGCAAACCTCCATCCTGTGCAAGTGGGAAATTCTGATATTTAAAGTACCTTTATTGAACCAACAGTTTCACATTATCAGCAACTTGGAAAAAGGCATAACTACTCCAGTTCAACCAAGGCCTTAAGCATATGGATCCGATTCCCACTTCTTACATTAACCCTAATGGGGAACCTACAAGACTGGACAGGGTTGTGTCGTCATGGGAACATGACGTGGTAAGATCGGGGGGTCACCTTGGTGCTCCCGCGGGTGTCCTCGAAGAGCTCGGAGCGGAATCGGGAGCCGTTGAGGCAGACGGTGTCCTTGAGGTCGGCGCTGGGGTCAGGCGGCTCGCCGCCGAGGGACAGGGCATTCAGCTGCTCCTCCAAGGACAGGGTGACGCCGTCGCCCTGCAGCTCTGATTGGTCCAGAGTCTATACTGTAGGAGGAGGGGCATCCAGAGAGAGAGAGAGATTGTGTGCGTGTGTGTGTATTTGTGTGTTAGGATGAGAGAGAAAGAGAGAGAGAGAGAGAGAGAGAGAGAGAGAGAGAGAGAGAGAGAGAGAGAGAGAGAGAGAGAGATTGTGTGTGTGTGTGTGTGTGTGTGTATATGTGTATATATACATGTTGTGTGTGTGTGTACATTTGTGCATAGGTTTGATTTAATGTTAGCACAATGTGTTATAACATAGTGTATGTGTGAGTATGTGAGATACATAGGTAGATAGAGGGAAATGTTCAGCATCCATAACACAACAAACACAGATCTCACAGAGTTAATTCTAATAATTAACACAAAACTTTGTGAAGTGATGGGCTGACCATGTGATGCAATGGCCATGACAAGGTGCTATGGTAGTGTGTGCAATAGTGGTAGTGCAAAAGTGAACAGTGAATATGATATGACTATGAAAAGAATACATATTAACTATGACTATGAAAAGACAAGAATGTAAACATAAAAGATATGACTACTATGACTATGAAAAGACAAGAATGTAAACAAAAGAATTGCTTGACAAACAAGAAAACAAAATAATATATTTTAATCACAATATATTACAGGGAATAGGTTCTAAGATGTAGATGTAGATGTTGTGACCACAGTCCAGATTGTGTAGGAGGGCAAATATAGCCTGTAAGAAAGTCAGGTGTACAGCAGACACCTGATACAAGTGCTATAAAGGTAGAGGGGCCGAGAGAGGCTCATGCTGAACAGTCCATTTCTCCCCTCCCCTTTTGTGTGGTGTTGAAGAGTTGGATGGGCCTGAGGACAAAGGACCTCTTCTACCGGTCTGTTGAGCATGACAGTGACCGAAGTCTGCCATGTGACAGAAGTCTGGATGTGGTCACAACAGAAACTAAGTCACATGTCGGGGGCGAGTGTGTGCGTTCACCTTTATGAGCAGGGACAGGTGGCAGCAGCACTGTCTGAGTCTGAGCAGCAGGGAGAGGATGTGGACGGCACTGGAGGCCTGGGGCTGCTGCTGCTGGGACGAGGATAGCGCCCCCTGCTGGGACACGCCAAACTCATTTGCCACTGCAACACACACACACACAGATGCACGCGCACACGCACACACACAACCAACCAACCAACCAGTGAGGTGGGGCAGGAATAAAACATTTCATACTGAGGTGCAATCAATCCATCAGTGCAGTCTGGAGCTTAAACAGAGGAGGTGAACAGAAGCGCTAGCGCTCTAAAGACCTTTGTCAAAGAGAGGAGGTGAACAGAAGCGCTAGGGCAGGGCTCTAAAGACCAGAAGCGCTAGGGCTCTAAAGAACAGAAGCGCTAGCGCTCTAAAGAACAGAAGCGCTAGCGCTCTAAAGAACAGAAGCGCTAGGGCAGGGCTCTAAAGACCAGAAGCGCTAGGGCTCTAAAGACCAGAAGCGCTAGGGCTCTAAAGAACAGAAGCGCTAGGGCTCTAAAGACCAGAAGCGCTAGGGCTCTAAAGAACAGAAGCGCTATGGCAGGGCTCTAAAGAACAGAAGCGCTAGGGCAGGGCTTTACCTTTGTCAAAGGGGTTGCTGCCATCTCCCTTGTGGCCCTCTTTTCCTTCATGTCTCCTCAGGTAGGACTGAAGAGTGGACCTGAGAAAACACACACACACACGCACGCGCACACACACACACACGCACGCACGCACGCACGCACGCACGCACGCACGCACACACGCACGCACGCACACGCACGCACGCACAGATGCACACACGCACAGACGCACACACGCACGCACACACTTTTAAATTTGCTTTAGAGGCAAAATTCAAATACATGCTTGATTATCAGCATAATTCTAAAAATCTATAACAGCTTGTACTGTAGTTATACTACACATATACATTTCTCTCTGTGTTTGTGAGTCAGTTGTGCGAAATTAATAGGGTCAGTGAAAGTGAGATGACGTACTTGGATCGGGCGAACACCACGTCGTAAACAGACTGCTCATCCTCAGACAGCTTCACGCGGTGCACCTCACAGCTGCGGTCAGGCAGATCCACCTGGACAGAGCAGAGACACAGGAATCAGCTCAAGAATATAAACACGTGTGTATGTGTGTGTGTGTGTGTGTGTGTGTGTGCACACTGTACCTGCTGCTCTATGCTGTGCGTATGTACACTGTACCTGCTCTGTATGTCGGAGTGTGAATGTTTGTGTGTGTGTGTATAGTATGCAGTGTGTACACACCAGTGGTTTGCCGGTGGAGTCCTGCTGGTCTTTGGTCCGGCGCAGCAGCAGGGCCTGGGTCAGGATGTTGAGCCTCTCCCCACCCCTCTTGGAGCCATTATCTACCTGAGCCTTCCACAGCTTGTACTCGTCAAAGGGAGAACATCTCATGAACCTGACAACACACACACAAACACACTAATCAGACACAACACACACTTAGACAGAGTTACACTCTCTCGCTCAGACAAGGACACAGCATCAGACACACACTACTCTTAATATTACTGCCCAGTCACTTTCAGACATGGAAATGACATCCAAAGCAGTGAAAACCAAATAATAATGCACCTCGAATCTACTTGATGTATCATTTTTAAATTCATTTTGCTATGTGGTTATAACATAAAATCAAAAAGCTTATGGCTAAATTACTGAATAGCAATTCAACAGAATCTGTAGTATCGAGTATAGCCACTGTGTATTAAAATGATAGGATCTGAATGCAATTTAAAATGTACAAATCAGATAACTTTTACTGATCAACTGAATCTCAGACTCTATACAACAGAACAATGTGCAGGGATGGGGATAGCGCCCTCTGCTGGGAGTTAAACTCCGTCATCACTGCAACACACACACACAATGTACATACACACACACACATACATACTAGGGCTGTCATTTTTGTGAAAAAATCCTGTTCGATTTTTGAGACATAAATGTTCATTGAATCGATTGTAAAATCGATTTTTCATGTCTAAAGACGTTTCCATTTTCAACGCCAAATAAAGGCCAATCCACAAACAACTAACAGGCATTAGGACGAACGTAAAGAGGGCGCTTGTAGACGCAAGCCAGCAATATTTCTGATGATTTATTGGCGTGAAGTTTCGCGCACAATGACAAACAGGAGTGCAACATTCTCGAAAAACAATAAGCCAAGTGGACTGCCATTACAGTGACAAACATTACTGCAGTCTTAAACGTATCTGTGTCTGTGTTTACGATTAGAAATGTCAAACAAATTTCGCCTACTGTACATAGAACTCGATTGCACAGTTTGCATAGCCTACCGCTTTGTTCTTCTCCATAGTTTGATATACCAAAAATCCGAAGTACTTCCACATTGAACTCCAAGTTATTAGGGCCCATCACTCTCTCATGTCGCACAGGTTGATCGCGTTGTCCTCCATTTTTTGGCAAAACACAAGCAGCACAGCAGCTGATTGAAACAGCGGTTTCCGTAAAATTGGTGGGAATTTTCTTTTTAGCTTTCGCAATGCTTACTGCACTTCGGAATTCTTTTATATTCTTATATTCTTGTTTGTGAATTTTGTTACATCTATCCTTTTTATTTGTTTAATTAGTTTAAAATTAATAGTGTACATATTTGGTTAAAATCGATTCCCTATTTTAGTTTTCGAAACTTGTGTTGTTTGGTCCAATCAATTGTGCAATCGATTTTCGAACGTAAAGTGACAGCCCTAACACACACACACACACACACACACACACACACACACACACACACACACACACACACACACACAGACACACACAACCAACAGAGGATTGCCACACACACAAACACACACCAAAAACAACCACCACACACACACAGACAATAAGGCGGGACGGGGATAAAACATCTCATAGCAAAATGCAATCAGTGTATGCAGCACGGTCATCTCCAGAAGATGCGGCATGCTGGGTCGTACTTGAGCAGTGAGTACATGTCCAGCAGGTTGTTCTGGATGGGAGTTCCGGTGACGGCCCAGCGGGCCCGCGCCCTCAGCTTGCACACGGCCATGGAGGTCTGCACCTTGGGGTTCTTGATGTTGTGGGCCTCGTCCAGGATCACTCGGGCCCAGGCCACGCGCAGCAGTGGAGGCAAGTTCGCTCCCTGATTGGACACAACCAATCAATCAGAGGGCAGTGTGGAAGACAACATGAAATTCTTATGCCTCTGTGAAAATACATCTAGGTGACACATGCAGGAAAGTGATTTACACTGCCTGAGACGTCATTAAATTTACCCATGATATGTAAAGTAATTAATATAGTCTCTGCACAGAAACTAAACTCCTTCACATATAAAAAACCCCCATAAAAATAGTTATAAAGGCCAAGTCAGGAAAATGTAACATATGAATGGAAGTCGTACTGTATGGTCAGCGTCCTGACTTGGCCTCTCAGCTTCTTCCTTCTGCACGGGGATCTCCTTGGAGACCAGATTGTAGGTGGTGACCACCACATCATAGTCTGCCAGTCTGGAGGGGTGAAAACATAACACAACACTTTAACTTGCATGTATATTCTATTATTACCAGACACTATTTAGCACTCTTGAGTTTCACTGTGAATGTAAAGTGAACTACACACAAAATGTATCATTATTATTATTATAACATCAGCACAACAGACTCATTTAACCATCAAGCGATGCTACGATCACAATAGACTTCATGTAAGTGTGTTCAATTAATCAATGTAATGGAAATGTGTGTACGTTTTAGCTCTCAGTGGTACGTACGTGTGTGTGTGTGTGTGTGTGTGTGCTTATATGTGTCTGCAGTTTCTCTGATCACTGGGACAGTGGTGTGTGTGTGTGTGTGTGTGGCACTGTCTGGGATTCCTCTGATGGTTGGGACACTGGCTTGTGCATGTGTGTATGTGCGTGCTTGTCTCGTACAGTTTGGCGTTTCTCTGGCGGTTGGGCCCGTGGTAGAGGTAGACGCTGAGGCGGCTGCTCTTGATGTGCCTCTCCACCTCATTCTTCCAGTGGTGCACCAGCGAGGCGGGGCAGATGATCAGAGTGCCCTGGGACACCACCAGAGAGGAGTCTGATGGGACCGCAATATCACACACACACACACACGCATACGCACACACACACACAAATATTTGTGCACACTAAAAGCATGAGTATGCCCTATACTGAATGCTTGTTGACAAAAAGCCTGTAAAAAACATATGCATGACAGGTGGACATACAGATGGGACACAAGAACCTATAATGTGCACAATTAACAATACCAATTAACCAAACAAAAAAAATAAAATAAATGACAAAAACACCATTGTGTTGCTTCTTCAGGTGACATACAGTATATAGTTTGAGAGTATGTTTGCCCTATTACCATGTTTGGAGATCCACCCCTCCAGTTTTGGGTCCTTCTCGTCCTTTGGCTTCTTCTGAGCCAGGATTAGAGCGATCATGGTGAGCGTCTTTCCCAGACCCATGTCATCCGCTGGAGTGCACATCAATAAGATGTTAAGCAGAAAAGTGAATGCTACAACCAAAGCAGCAACATAGGCTGGTGTGCAACAACAATGGACAATACGTCATATCCCCCCCCGCCCAAACAGTAGATGTAAATATTACCCAGAATTCCTCCGCATGGCTTCTGGTCAGGCAAGAGCCCGTCTCTGATGAGGAAGTAACTGCACCTGAACACAAGAAGACCAGACACTAATTTAAAACGGAAACCCTGTCAATCAAGACTATATGCATGACTATATTTGTGTGTGTGTATGTGTACTGTGTGTGTGTGTATGTGTACTGTGTGTGTGTGTGTGTGTTTTGTGTGTGTGTGTGTGTGCGCGTGGTCCTGCCTTGATGCCTTTGGGGTCTTTGGCCTCTGTGTCTGGGCCGGGGCAGGTCTCCAGGGACTTGTGCAGGTGGTCGATGGTCTCGGTGGTGGCGTTGCGGATGGCCATCAGACGACTGTCGGTCATCCTACCCCCGTAGAAGGTGTGACTCTGGGGGTCCACTGACCGGAGAGGGTGTGTGTGTGTGTGTGTGTGTGGGGGGGGGGGGGGGTACAGAAGAAGTACAGTACTGTAAGCAACCGGTCCAGAAAATCACCTTTGCTATAGCTGAATTAAATTGGTTGAGGTCCAATGAAAAAAGTACACAGAAAGAAGTGAACTGAATGGAGACCATGGGGGGAGGGGGAGAGCACACCTGGAGTGATTACAAGACATGAGAGAATACAACACTAGGATAATTCAACTGAGCAGGTATGTACGAAAGTATGTAAGAGGAAAATAGAGAGCAACAGAGAGCACTACAGTGAATGAATGGAAGAGAGAGAGAGACAGACAGATAATCCGTGACCAGGTGATAGTTCAAGAGAGAGCAGGTGAGTTCATACCTCCGAACATCTGAGTGTAGCCCTGGCTGAGCCCCATCGACAGAGAGCTGGCCGACTGTGGGGCCTCGTAGAGGGTCGGGGCCGGGACGTCGGGGAGCAGGAT
The DNA here is from genome assembly GCF_018492685.1 of Alosa sapidissima. Lineage (NCBI taxonomy): Eukaryota > Metazoa > Chordata > Actinopteri > Clupeiformes > Clupeidae > Alosa > Alosa sapidissima. Next base: position 1,616,223 of record NC_055958.1, on the reverse strand, counting down.
GGTTCCGCCCGGGCGGCTGAAGGGGTTGGACGGGCTAGGCACGGGAGACGGCTTCTGCTCCTCCTTAGTCTCCTCCTGGGACTCTGAAACCAGACCCATCACATGAACTCTGATCAAAGGCTTTTTTTATCATTAAGAAGCACAGATTAAAGAAAATGAATGGTAAACATATATTGAACATTATTTTAATAATTGATTATTTACAAAAGACAATAGGTATAATTTTCTCTGAAAAAGTGTCTTATAATGTTACAATACTTCCTTCCATACTGCATTGCATTATGTTACCTTGGTTCATCATGACAAATGTTTAATGCAATCAATAAATGTATATGCAAGTCAACTTACACCAAATAAACAACATGAAATATAATCAATCCCTCAGATGGATCAATAAGATGGGTAATTCAGTGCAGGGAGGACTCTCTCTTACCAGACTCTGTGAGAGGAGTGAGACTCAGCGAGGTCAGCGTGTCCTCTAGCTCCTTCACCTGACTCCTCAGCCTCTGGCCCTTATCAGGCAGCGCCGACACGTTCACCATGGACAGGGTGGCCTGCCATAGGACACGATAATGGGGAGAGTGTGTGTGTGTGTGTGTGTGTGTGTGTGTGTGTGTGTGTGTGTGTGTGTGTGTGTGTGTGAGAGAGAGAGAGAGAGAGAGAGAGAGAGAGAGAGAGAGAGAGAGAGAACAACAATATAATATAAGAAAGAGGGGAACAGAGAAGGACAGTTGTAAAACCACAATCCACAGAAGTCCAATCCAAATACCTTCTTGAACTGGGGTTGGTAACAGGTGGCCCATGGGCCAACACCCACCAGATTATTTTGACCAGTCGTAAATAAAAAAAATAAAAAAATAAAAAAATAGGTCTGCGGCAAAACTTACTTGCCGACCCTTGTTGCAGAAAGGTACACTAAACAAAACACTATTTTTTAACCCACATAACTACTTTTGAGGCCTATGGAAAATTCACAAAATGTTTTTATGTGCCTCCCACTATATACAGTTGGGCCAAAATCTATGCTAAATGTCATTTATAAATCACACACAACACACATAGAACCCTCTTGTCACACTTTAGTCAGAACTGTACTCCTACAAAACTACACACAAATACAGTCACACACACGGCTGTACCTTCTTCTGCTTGAGCTGGGCACTGAGCTGGCTGTGCAGCTTCAGCTTGGAGCCGGACAGGAAGTACGAGGTGAGAGTCTTCTGCATGGGAGCGCCTGGGGGGACAGGGGAGGTCTTCTTTGGCCCGGGCTGCACCGAAACCAACTGGACATCATCATCGTCATCACCACTGCCATCCTCCCTTTCCTCCTCCTCTTCATCATCATCGTCATAACCGTTCAGCTCTACTGGGCTCCGTCTCTGAGATTGGTCCCGTGGAGTCTTGTGGGCCTCCTGGTGCCTCTCTGCTGCTGAGCTGGGATTGTTCTGGGCTGCTAGAGCGGCGATGGAGGCAAAACTGTCTGGTGTCCCGCTGGACGCCGTCGGAGTCTCCTCCACACTAGAGCCGCCACTGCTGCTGCTGCTGCTGGCCGAGCGAGGATGTCTGGGTGCTTCAGTGGCCGTGTCCACGCTGCTGCACGTCCTGTGTTGGCTGTCTGAGTCTGAGGTGCGACATTTCCCAGCATGCCACTTCTTGTCTTTGTCTCTGTGTAGGCCAGATTCGTGAGGTGAGACTGCTCCAGACCGATCCTCTGTGGTCTGCTCACTGGCAGGTTTAGGGCTGGGACTGAATGCTTTCGCAGACTTCTTCCCTTCTGTAGTGCTTCTCTTGTTGGTGGGGGCAGTTTTACTTCTCTCCAGACTGCCCTCTTCTTCCTCTACTTCTTCTCCTCCTCCGGTGGTTCTGTTGCTGTCGTTCTTCTTCTTCTTCTCTTCCTCCTCTCCACACATGCTCTTCTTTATCTTCATCCCTGCAGGCAGTGGTTTGGCCCTCCAGGTCTCTCCATTGCTGAGCCCCTCTTTCTCAGCCGCCCCCCCAGATTCCTCCCTTCCACCTCCACAGCCTCGCTCTTGTTCCCTCTCGCGATGGCAACCACCACCCCCTTCTCCGCTGCTGCCGTGGCGTTCTCCATCTTGGTTCTTCTCTCGGACTTGGTTCTCCTGCTCTTGGCTCCTTGCGTCCCCCTCCTTCCCCTCCGGCTGCTGCAGCTTCCTCCACTCGGATGTCTGGTCCGTTTTGCTGGGGGCTTTGAAGGGGTTCCTAACGGGAGGAAGGCTGGAGGCCTGTAGCTGTTTGTCTGTCAGAGGACTCCTTTTCTCTGGTTCTTTCTGTCATTGAGAAAAAAAAAAACAGACTTAACATCCTACTCATGATTACTACTTTGTCTACTACTATTGCCACTATTAGTATTCCTGTAACTGCAACTGCTGCTTTATTGTTATTACCAATTCAACGCAAAACTGTCACGTCCATAACACCAACACAATGCCATGGTATGGTATGATGTGAATGATGATTACTTGAAATTTGAGCATTCACTCTTCTTGGTTGTAGAACTTACATGAAAAACTTTTCACATAATCATTCGCATCATACAAATACTATGGCCTTTAGTTGGCGTTATAGACGTGACAATTTTGCGTGGAATTGCCCTTATGTGGGTCTATAACAAAAAGAGCAACAAAATAAAAAATACTTAATTTTAATTATTTGAAAAGATGCTACATGTCAAATATACAGACCATGATAGTGCCTTATGAGGACTCCCTCATCATTGGTACCAAAGGTATCAATTATATGTACATAGACATGTACTTTTCACACAGAAAAATCAGAATTAGTAGAAAATCTTTTTGGAGTGGAGACAATAACTTCTCATACACACACCAGTCAGAATGTATGACACAGATAGGGGACATGAGACACTGACAGAGCATTTGAGCACAGAGCTGGAATAAGGAACCAAATAAAGAGGAATCTTACAGAACTCCAGGGAACACTATGACACAGAGCTGGAATAAAGAAGCCAAATAAAGAGGAATCTTACAGAACTCCAGGGAACACTATGACACAGAGCTGGAATAAAGAAGCCAAATAAAGAGGAATCTTACAGAACTCCAGGGAACACTATGACACAGAGCTGGAATAAAGAAGCCAAATAAAGAGGAATCTTACAGAACTCCAGGGAACACTATGACACAGAGCTGGAATAAAGAAGCCAAATAAAGAGGAATCTTACAGAACTCCAGGGAACACTATGACACAGAGCTGGAATAAAGAAGCCAAATAAAGAGGAATCTTACAGAACTCCAGGGAACACTATGACACAGAGCTGGAATAAAGAAGCCAAATAAAGAGGAATCTTACAGAACTCCAGGGAACACTATCGCACCACTTCTGCCCTTCCTTCTTTCCCAGCGCACAGCGGAAGTACAACCTGGGATAAGATAGAGAGAGATTGTGTGTGTATACATTTGTGCATAGACATTGCTTCACACACACACACACACACACACACAGAGACATTGCTACTCACTGAAAAAATACTATTTAATTTAAAAACGTATTACATTTTATTGATAATAATAAAATGCAAGTACAAAGATAGGTGAACATATTGCCCACCCTACACAGACACAGACACACACACACACACACACACACACACACACCTGTACCGCTGAGATTTGTCAACAGACTTAATGAGAGCCTGGAGTTCAACTACAGAGTCTTCATGGTGTAAACAGTGAGAGGGTGGGATGCTGAGGAAGAGGAGTATCAGTATCAGAATCAGTAAAAGAATCAGAATCAGTATCATCATCATCACTATCACATGCCAAGTAACTTGTTCAATACATAAATCATAAATCACTAAAATGTCACAGGTGGCCTGATAAGGAGTTTTGAATCAAGGACAGCTCTCATTGGTACTTTTTAATGGTCACGTGGCCGTAATCACACTATGAACTGATTATGACTTCAGACTTGAAACATGAAGACTGTTTGTCCTCTACAATTACTGTATGTAGACATGTAATGATGTTTCTGTTTTTAAGACAGGAGAAGCCAACCTATCAAATGCATACAATACCATAATCATACTACAAGTCTAGGTGGTGGAAAGATTTAGTAAAAGCCACTGTAAGCATGACAAACTAAAGGCTGGAATAGACTTAACTTACTCTGCTGGGTGGGTGAAATCACAAGGAGGATCCTGACGAGCTGCACAGATGTAGAACGATTTGCCCTTGTTTGGCCCATCTCTGGTACCAGTTTTCAATAGACAAGTAGTTCCTTAAAGAAAGTCAATGTTACCACCAGTGAGGTAGAAGCTGTACTAAATTGTCCTAACGTGGGACACTGCCTCGTGGGAGTGGCTCTTCTCCAAAGTAATGAAAGCCAGTGAAACTAGGGAAAGCCAAAGCTATAGGTTTCCTGTCATCAAAATTGGATGTGGATTTATCATATTGTCCCCACATTGTAGCCTAATATAGTCTAGGCCTACTACTGAAGTCAGCAAAGCAAAAAATGTCCCACATACGGGCAACGTTAACTGAAGGTAACTGAAATTGTGGGGAACTGTAGGCCTGCTTTAGTCTAGGCTACTAGCCTACCGACTAACGTACCGGTAGTTGCACACGTTCTAGGAAAACAATTCGGTTAACAGCAGAAAAAGCACTGGTAAGAAATGTGAGACTGAATCTCCAACATCACAGCAAGAAGTTTACAAAAGTCAAGTCAAGTGTTATGTTTGATAACGGGGCTAGGCTATAATCTGAACAAACTACCGGTAAGCAACTCCATCTAAGTTAGTTGCTGTAAATAGGGATAAATGTTGCGCCGAGTCATCTTACCAAAACACAACAGAACAATTGCCACAGTTTTGATCTGCCACACATCTTACCATGTGTGTCACAACGCACAATTTCCATAATTACAATTGTTTCAGATGTACAGAGTTGAGCTTTCGTTTACTGCTAGATCTTCCTTCCTACGTCAATTCAATGCGCGCGCGCACTTAACTTCTTCTCTGTTTTTGAAATAAGGTTGGAGAGATTTTTCTTGTGCTGCCATCTACTGTTTCAAACTCAAAGCGTAACTACAACAGGAATCTTTTTCGACACTTGGTGCAGATACAGTAGTCCAGATGGGGACAACACATTTGTTTTAAGAGTGAATAAATTAATAATAATGAATGAGTCGAGAGCAGAGGTGCAAAGGGTTTCTTGGTATTTTAAGCCACCAAAGTTGTCTTCAAGGCAGCGCTGTCTGGAAAGCGCTACAGGGTTAGACATGGGTTAAGGTTAGGGTTAGGATTAGGTGGCTTTAACCCAGATAGCACATTCATTTTGGCCCAAAATTCACTTTTCTCGCGAACCGTTCACCACAGCAATTAGCGGCTAACATCGTTTAAAAGCTGAGAAAGTGCTCTTTCATGTGATAGGCTACTTGTTATGTCTGTGTGATGAGTAGGCTAGGCTACTTTGCGAGTAGTTCAACTGAGAAGATGGGTGAATTTGGACGCACTTTCTTTCTTGCGCTGTCACTTTCTCCACTGCGTAATTTGCGCTGTGAATGAGATTGTTTTGACAGGCCATAGGCTAAATATATATCGCTATTAGTAGGACGCAAAGCAGAATATTTAAAGAAGGGGGCACTAAGGCCACCGTGGCCTTTAAACCTCTGATTTTCAAAGGGGCGTCACGGCCAACGCAGCTACGACGGCCATGGCCCTCGTGGCCGCCGTGAAATTCCTACCCTGGCCATAACCATCCCAAAGAGAGCCCAAAATCCAGCCAAAAAGTAGCCAAAACTGACCCAAAGTGAGGCCATAAGTATGCCAAATGATTGCATCTACATTGAAACTCCACTTGAAAATCTTTACATTTATTTAATTTTGCATTTTGCAATATGTCTTAGTTTTATACATTAATTGCTATGTCCCAGTGCACTAGGCTCATACTGTATTAGCCTGTATCTATCTGTCAATAGATATTTTTACAACAAAAAAAAAACACAAAGATTAAATGCATTTCATTGTGATTTGTATTTATTAAGTCATATCAGCATACTTATTACTGTAAACGGGTCGACTGTTGGCAGAGCAAACAGAATTTCTTCTCACAGCATCTAAAATGGACAACATACACACAAAGACAAAAGAAACACAATTACTAAATCTACTCTTTAAATAGCCTTGGGAATTGTTTGTGAAGTTTAATTCAGATGTGGTCATTGAGTGTAGGGTAAAAACGAGGCTGTGTGAATTTGGTGCTGCAGAGCAAGATATGCTGCGCGACCAACTGGTGGAGAAAGCGTACAGTAGTCGCATCCGTGAACGTTTACTACTTGAAACGGGACTGACCCTGAATAGGGCGATTCAGCTCGCAGGCCAAATTGAATCTGCTTTGCGTGATGCCAGCACGCTCACTGGCGATGACGTGCCAGTGCGTGAGGTGAACGCACTTTCATTTTCGAAGAGAGGAAAGAAACGCTATGACAGCGTAGGGAAACTAACCTGGCAATAGCCAGATGAATTTCGCTCCGCCTAGCTCCACTCATCCATCTGGAACCGATCCATTGAAGTGTTGCTTCAGAAGGCTGGGCCTAATCAAAAAATGCTTGCATATGATTGAATAAGCCACTTGTCCGTCATCTATTGACGTGCTACTTCAACCACTCACATCGAAGCCAACCCGTGACGCTAATAACAGACTCACAGTCGCTTCTACGCTATGTCACATCTATGAAACTCCCGCCCTGCGTCCTGATTGGCTAAACCATAAAGTTGGTTGGAGAAATCACTCTCAATGGAAGAGGTCCCAGATGGATGTGAGTGAAGCTAGGCGGAGCTAAGCGGAACGACATTCATCTGACTAGGGTCAGGTTATAGGGAAACAAAGACAAGGTGAAACGGATCACCCCTTGCAAGTGACGTCACGTTTTGTTCGCGCCACAGCAAAATAGCCTAGTGGACGGCAAGAACACGAATCAAATCAATGGGTTGTAAATGGGACATATCGCACAGCTAGGAGATTATAGTTTGATTTAACCATAGTAATGCCCTTCCACGACTGTTGGCTTATTGTTTGGAATACAACAACATCCCATGTTCTTGCATAGATATATTTTGGTTTGTTTTCTTTGTGTTTCGGGAGTATTTCAACCACAATTGCATGCTTATCTCCTCAGTGTATGAAGCACAGCAGCGGTTGCTATAGCAACCATAGACTCTGAACAGGACGGCAGATAGCACTTAGGCAAAGTCTTTGGCAAGATCTGAATGTAAACAGATAATACCGTTCAAGTTTTTTTTTAATTTCCTATTTCTTTCAATTCTTTAACTTAAAACATGTAAGAAGTAAGTTTATTCGCTGGGCAACGTACAAACTGACGAGTTACATTAGCCCTAGCACTATGAGCTACGATAAACGTTAGCTAGAATAGCTAGCTTCTAAGTGTGGCAGCTAGTTATTATTTCATGTTCTGATATGACATTCTTAACGTTTTGACTATGTTACAACTGATAAAAGCAAGACAAATAAAGTAACCAAATCGCTTTGCAATATTTTAGTCCAGAAATACTTATGGGTGTTCATTTACCATAATGTTAATTACAGTAGCCTAACGTAACGTTATCTCCCCTTGCTGTTACCACCAGTTTTAATAACTTTACATTTGCGATCATGACCCATTTCATCTAACAACACCACTGGCATCTTCTTTGACTATCAGACCCCAAACAGCAATACATTGAACTACAAAGATGTAATAGTAATGGTGTTCAGTTCATCATAATCTTTATGACATAATGTAATTTGCCGTCCGTCTCCCATCTTTTTGCCGTCCAGCATGGAGCCGTCACGTGACTTAGGTCACATGTCTGCAAGGGGTGAAGAAAGTAACAGAAAGTGACGTAAATGTTACAGATGTGACTCAGATCAGCATATGGCAAATTCTCCAAAATGTCCTGCTGCAAATAAAACATGCAAATCTTGTTCAAAGACTGGGCACTTTGCAAAAGTGTGCCGTTCAGGAGAGAGAAAAGAACATGTGAAGGTAGTAGTGATTCCAGAATTAACCACTCTTCTTATTAATGATACTGCCCAAGTAGAGAGAAAAATAAGGTGCACTGTAGAATTAGGCACATCTCCTAACATTGTGTCAGTTCAGATGATAGTAGATACAGGATCTTCTGTTTTATTGCTTCCAGTAGGGATTTATGAGAAGTCATTTAGTGACATTAAACTGAAACATAGAGAGATTCCCTTAGTGACATATTCAAGGGAGAGAATTCCAGTTTTAGGTACACTGGATATTCATGCACACCTTAATGGGTGTTCAGCCCCAGCATCCTTTTTCATAGTGGAGTCAGGTTCAGCTTTGTTGGGGTTAGATTTAATTCAGGCTTTAGAAATGGTTATAGTGGGAAACAGAGTGCAACTTAAAGGTGCCATGTGTAAGAATTGAGGTAAGAATATCCAATAAGGGTGATGATGGTGGTGTCATAATACCAGTTTCGGCCATGGGAGGCGGCATGCGGGCAACATAACCGCCAGCCAAACTGCAATACACGTTTCTTGGTTGTTACTCTAGGGTAGACCAACTCACTTTCTGGAGGTATACTGCCCCCATCTTTTATGGAATGTGAAGTATGAATTGATTTTTGGCAGACATTACACATGGCACCTTTAAGTCAGACCAGATAGTGAGGGAAATGACAGTGACACCTCTACCTACACCTGCTACAACTACGGCACCACCCCTAGCTACCATCGGCTGTGCAAAGAACTTTATACACAAAGTGAAAGTGAGAGATGACGTGAAACCGGTGCAGCAGAAACTAAGGAGGCTGCCTTTCTCCGTCAGAGATGCTGTTTCTGCGGAACTGAAACGCCTGTTGGACGCAGACGTAATCGAGAAGATGACGCGTCCCCCTGGGTGTCGCCAATCGTGGTGACACAACGAAAGAACTCCACAAGAATCCGGATGTGTACTGACCTCAGGGAGCCTAACAAGGCCGTGGTGACTGATTGCTACCCCATCCCACACATTGATGAGCTCTTTTCTGAGCTCAGAGGAGCGACCTTGTTCTCAACCATTGACCTTGCTAATGCTTACCACCAGGTTCCTCTGCATGAGGATAGCAGGGACCTGACGGCCTTCATAACCCATGAGGGGCTGTTCAGATACAAGAGAGTGTGCTATGGGCTTGCATCTGCGCCCTCAGCATTTCAAAAGATGATGACGGTGGTGCTTAAAGGTCTCATCTCATCGTTTTTTCATTAATGTTGCAGTGGTCTGTAGTATTGATGAATGCCCTGTGAGCCGGTTTTGGTGAAAAAAATGCTGTCCTGCGTCTGTTTCATGCTGTTCTAGTTTGGTGGGGAAGGTGGGCGGGGAGGAACGACTGGATTTCACCTCTAGTCATGAATATTAATGACATGCTAATGAATTCACCTCTGATTGGCTAACAGTACTGTGACGCTTCCTCCAGTGCGTCCTCATCCGATTCTGCCTGTGCTATGCTCCATATTCAACTTTACAGTGCTAAAACCTGGCTAAAACTCGAGTCAAAACTGTTGCACAAAATGTCTTCGGAGATACAACTTCATGTGTTTGATCCTAGTATTCGAGTAGGAAGAAGAACCGCTTCCTGATCATTTGTCGGTGAACGTTGGTTTAATAGAATGGTAACAATTGCCTGTCAGCTTAAAATTTCTCCTAAAAGAGGTAAACGTTTGTGACAATCGTCATCTTGCTTTCAAGTAATAAACAGTTGGAAACGTTTTAAAATAAAGACCTGTTTCTTTACACAGTCAAAAGTCTTTGCAATCTTCCTAGTAGATATTTTACTTCACAACACAGGTAAGCACCCTAAATGCAGTTCAGCCACTGACCTAGCCTGCTAATGCTATCGGAATAGCTAGATAGTTATGGTTTGAATTCCATGATACTATCATTGAAAGACCACTTGGTCATAGCCCAATATATAGATCTAAATGCAAACACACCTACCTAGCTATATTTTGCTGGAATTGCACCAGAATGCCTACAGAAGCAGAGAATGTGTGCTGCAAGACTTCTCCGGTAATGAGAACTATGATAGCCTGACATTGGCAGAGGTTAGCCTACTCAAGTTGTTTTCTGTCACGTATGACAGAAAAAGTAGCCTACTATAGGAATCTTATAGTATTTTGGGACTAAATATTACAATAATCTTATAGGAATACTATAGTATTTGGACATACTATAGGTACTATAAGACTACTATAGAAAAACTATAGCGGTTACAAGATATTATAGTTATTAGTAGTACTTCTACAGTATGTCCCAATTATTCCTGTAAGATTACTATAATATTTTGTCCCAAATACTATAAGATTCCTATACTACTTTTTCGTAAGGGGATTGCTCATGTGGTTAGAAAAATGGGCAACACCAGTACCCCTGTTGTCTGTATGACCCTGTACCCAGGATTAGAACCAGTCTGCCTTAGCATAATGTACTCCCTTCAAAATGCACTAAACATTTGACTATGACGACTATGGCCCTCTGTGAGACAGAAGATATGAAAGGTAAGATAAAACTTTAGCTTAAAAGGGACAAACACTGATGAAACTCCTAAAACAAATATACAAAACAGGTCAATTTTCTATAAACAACTTTATTATATTTACATACAGCAGTGGTACTCAAAGTGTGGTCCACAAGCTATCTCAAGTGTTCCACAAGTAGATGTGGTAAAATATAATAGATGAGTTGTTTGCAATATTGAACCAACTTGTATGTAAATCCAAACAGTTCTGCAACACTGATGTAACCTATGCCAGTTTAAATCATATGAATCCTCTGACACCATAAGCAAGGTGCAAAGACAATAAGCAAGGTGGTTCAGTAAGAAGGCCTATTGTGTAATATACTGTTGAAGTAGGTCTACTGTTTTTTTTTTTTGCTAGGTGGTCCGTGAAACACTGACAAATAGTAATATTGCAGTCTATTAAAATAATGCAAACACAAAACAAGAACATCCAAACTATGCACAGAATTAACAATGTCCTCTTTTTGCCAGACGATGCAGACATCTGGCCTACAGATCCTTTGTAAGATGGTGCTGGGATTATTTAGGGAAGAGTTGTTGTTTCGGCTTGTATTGTCCTGGGGATCCGAAGGGACAACACACAAAACACATTCGTTGGCTGTGATGATTTTATTACATTGCTCTTTGATTGCGCTGGGCCATAGGTGGAGCCATCAGGTGTTATTGTGGAGATGTCGCTTTCATCCTCCTCCTCCTCTTGATCAACCCGAGGTCTTCTAGCTGGCCTTGGATGAACAGGCTTGATGGCAGTAGGAGGTAGCAGGCCCCCATGCCCATGGTGTATCCGAAGTGCTTGTATCAATACTCATACTTTTCATGAAGTATTCTGTTTGGGTACCTAAAGTAAACTAGAAATGCAATTCCAAGGAATTACCAGTGCATGAAAATGCTAAAGTTGTGATGTAAAATATCATGTATAGTTAAAACAGATAATACAGAGATGGTTACTACGGTGATGCTAGGATAGACATGGTGGTTGCATAGCTTAATAAAAGTTGATCGTTTAAAAGTAGACTGTTTAAAAGCTGAATGTAGATAGTTTAAAAGTTGTTGATAGACAGTAGATAGTTTAAAAGTTGTTGATAGACAGCTAGTTTAATAGATAGTTTAATGATAGTTTAAAAGTAGACCGTTTAAAAGTTGAAGGTAAATAGTTTAAAAGTTGTTGACAGACTGGAAGTTGAATGAATGTTGATATTCAAATAGTTTAATGGCTGTGTATAGGTAGATATTTGACGATAACTGAAAGTTGGAATGGCTCTAATGTTTGCTAGCAGTTATCCCAGTCGGCACACGACCGACCTTCAACGTTGAAATATAGGTGAAATAACGTCAGTTGTTGTGTCAATGTTGAAACAAGGTTGAAACAATGCTAAATGGTTGTAAAAGGGTATGTAGACAAACATTGAAACAACGTTCAATGTTAAATGGTTGTAAAAAGGTCAAGAAAATCAATGTTGAATTATAGGTGAAATAATGTCAGTTGATGTGTCAATGTTGAAACACTGTTTTAATGCTAAATACTTGTAAAATGTTGACAAATGGTTGTAAAATAAAAAATCAACAAAATCAGCATGGATGTTAAACCAAATTGATTTGATATCAAGAAAAGGCATCAAATTGATATGAAATTTATGTCACACCATGAGAACAATCATGTTAATAATCATAATAGTAGGCTAGTAATAATAGCATAGCCTACTAGGCTAATGTTATTATTGTTTTGACACTTCTAATCAGTTTGGTAGCCATTTCAATGTAACAGTAAAACAAAGATTCTCTTTGGTCTAAAATGCAACGATTGTTTTTAACGGATGCTTATCGCTTCTTCATAAGCGCATGCGCACACACAGCAACTCCCATCCCCACCCCTGACGACTCCATCGTTTGAGTTTTTTTTGTTTGTTTTTTTTTTGTATGATTTATTTGTGGGATTTTGAGTATAACATATACATATTACACCTCATCCCTGAAGTGAAATTAATACAAAGATTAATTTTGTGAAACAAGGTACTAACAATGAAACAGTTTACCCCCAACTCCCACCCCCCGCCCCCTTCCCTCCCTTACAGAAAAGTATTAATGAAATAGGGTATAATGGGTTTTGATACAGGTAATCTTGGTAGTGATAATCTAATATAGGCCATACATGCCTTCACATATCAGTACATAGACAAACAGTACCTAAATGCTCATCACTCACAAGGACAAACAAATAACACAAAAACAATACCAATAATAAAATAATAATAATAATACATAAAAATAAATAAATAATAATAAAAACACACACAACCAAACAAAACAAACCAGCTACTGTGCTACTGCTTTTTTTTTTTTGTTGGGGGGGGGGGGTATAACTAGTTGTCTAGACATCAGGGTCAATGTCTATATGGAGAGACCTGACATGATCAAGGAAGGGTTGCCAGATTTTATGGAATTTCCGTTCTGAGAAACGAAGGGAGTATTTAATTTTCTCCAATCTCATAAAATGAAGCGCATCCTTTATCCATTGAGAGTGAGAAGGGGGGCAAGGGCTTTTCCACCGCAAGAGAATGGCACGTCTTGCTAGCAGTGTGAGAAAGGCAACAAGCTCAGCAAAATAGGACGGCAGTGAGAGGCCAATGGGTAGGACACCAAACAGGGCGAGTAAGGGTGAGGGTTGGACACCAAACAGGGCGAGTAAGGGTGAGGGTTGGACACCAAACAGGGCGAGTAAGGGTGAGGGTTGGACACCAAACAGGGCGAGTAAGGGTGAGGGTTGGACACCAAACAGGGCGAGTAAGGGTGAGGGTTGGACACCAAACAGGGCGAGTAAGGGTGAGGGTTGGACACCAAACAGGGCGAGTAAGGGTGAGGGTTGGACACCAAACAGGGCGAGTAAGGGTGAGGGTTGGACACCAAACAGGGCGAGTAAGGGTGAGGGTTGGACACCAAACAGGGCGAGTAAGGGTGAGGGTTGGACACCAAACAGGGCGAGTAAGGGTGAGGGTTGAACACCAAACAGGGCGAGTAAGGGTGAGGGTTGGACACCAAACAGGGCGAGTAAGGGTGAGGGTTGGACACCAAACAGGGCGAGTAAGGGTGAGGGTTGGACACCAAACAGGGCGAGTAAGGGTGAGGGTTGGACACCAAACAGGGCGAGTAAGGGTGAGGGTTGGACACCAAACAGGGCGAGTAAGGGTGAGGGTTGGACACCAAACAGGGCGAGTAAGGGTGAGGGTTGGACACCAAACAGGGCGAGTAAGGGTGAGGGTTGGACACCAAACAGGGCGAGTAAGGGTGAGGGTTGGACACCAAACAGGGCGAGTAAGGGTGAGGGTTGGACACCAAACAGGGCGAGTAAGGGTGAGGGTTGGACACCAAACAGGGCGAGTAAGGGTGAGGGTTGGACACCAAACAGGGCGAGTAAGGGTGAGGGTTGGACACCAAACAGGGCGAGTAAGGGTGAGGGTTGGACACCAAACAGGGCGAGTAAGGGTGAGGGTTGGACACCAAACAGGGCGAGTAAGGGTGAGGGTTGGACACCAAACAGGGCGAGTAAGGGTGAGGGTTGGACACCAAACAGGGCGAGTAAGGGTGAGGGTTGGACACCAAACAGGGCGAGTAAGGGTGAGGGTTGGACACCAAACAGGGCGAGTAAGGGTGAGGGTTGGACACCAAACAGGGCGAGTAAGGGTGAGGGTTGGACACCAAACAGGGCGAGTAAGGGTGAGGGTTGGACACCAAACAGGGCGAGTAAGGGTGAGGGTTGGACACCAAACAGGGCGAGTAAGGGTGAGGGTTGGACACCAAACAGGGCGAGTAAGGGTGAGGGTTGGACACCAAACAGGGCGAGTAAGGGTGAGGGTAGGACACCAAACAGGGCGAGTAAGGGTGAGGGTTGGACACCAAACAGGGCGAGTAAGGGTGAGGGTTGGACACCAAACAGGGCGAGTAAGGGTGAGGGTTGGACACCAAACAGGGCGAGTAAGGGTGAGGGTTGGACACCAAACAGGGCGAGTAAGGGTGAGGGTTGGACACCAAACAGGGCGAGTAAGGGTGAGGGTTGGACACCAAACAGGGCGAGTAAGGGTGAGGGTTGGACACCAAACAGGGCGAGTAAGGGTGAGGGTTGGACACCAAACAGGGCGAGTAAGGGTGAGGGTTGGACACCAAACAGGGCGAGTAAGGGTGAGGGTTGGACACCAAACAGGGCGAGTAAGGGTGAGGGTTGGACACCAAACAGGGCGAGTAAGGGTGAGGGTTGGACACCAAACAGGGCGAGTAAGGGTGAGGGTAGGACACCAAACAGGGCGAGTAAGGGTGAGGGTTGGACACCAAACAGGGCGAGTAAGGGTGAGGGTTGGACACCAAACAGGGCGAGTAAGGGTGAGGGTTGGACACCAAACAGGGCGAGTAAGGGTGAGGGTTGGACACCAAACAGGGCGAGTAAGGGTGAGGGTTGGACACCAAACAGGGCGAGTAAGGGTGAGGGTTGGACACCAAACAGGGCGAGTAAGGGTGAGGGTTGGACACCAAACAGGGCGAGTAAGGGTGAGGGTTGGACACCAAACAGGGCGAGTAAGGGTGAGGGTTGGACACCAAACAGGGCGAGTAAGGGTGAGGGTTGGACACCAAACAGGGCGAGTAAGGGTGAGGGTTGGACACCAAACAGGGCGAGTAAGGGTGAGGGTTGGACACCAAACAGGGCGAGTAAGGGTGAGGGTTGGACACCAAACAGGGCGAGTAAGGGTGAGGGTTGGACACCAAACAGGGCGAGTAAGGGTGAGGGTTGGACACCAAACAGGGCGAGTAAGGGTGAGGGTTGGACACCAAACAGGGCGAGTAAGGGTGAGGGTTGGACACCAAACAGGGCGAGTAAGGGTGAGGGTTGGACACCAAACAGGGCGAGTAAGGGTGAGGGTTGGACACCAAACAGGGCGAGTAAGGGTGAGGGTTGGACACCAAACAGGGCGAGTAAGGGTGAGGGTTGGACACCAAACAGGGCGAGTAAGGGTGAGGGTTGGATGTTGGCAGATGTGATGGCTGAGAGGGAGTCAAAAGTGCATGCCCAGAAAGGAGCAGGGGAGGGGCAGGGGAGGGGCAGGGGAGGGGCAGGGGAGGGGCAGGGGAGGGGCAAGACCAGAACATGTGACTGAGATTGGCTGGTCCTTGGTGACATTTGTCACAGTTTGGATCAATGTCAGGGTAGATACGAGCAAGCTTACTTTTAGACCAGTGTACTCTGTGAATCACTTTGCACTGTAAAACTCCATGGCGAGCACAGACAGACGAGGAATGGACCCAATTCAGGGCATGCTCCCAGGCGGCAGGACCTATATCTTCACCAAGCTCTGCAGACCAAGCATTGCGTAAAGCATCAGAGGTTGTTGTCTGACTTTTGAGAAGAGTATTGTACAGTATTGAAATGGAACCTTTGAGATTGGGGTTAACACCAAGTATGGTATCAGTGAGAGTAGGAGAAGGGAGGGCAGGGAAGCCAGGAAAATGACTGCGAACAAAATCTCTGACTTGCAAGTATCTAAAGAAATGAGTGGGCTGCAAATTGAAAACCTGAGTTAGCTGGCTGAAGGAAGCAAATATGCCACTAATGTAAAGCTGTTTTATTGACACAATACCTAGGTCTTTCCAGATCAGAAAAGCCTTGTCAATAACTGATGGGGTGAACAGAGGGTTAGAATGTACTGGGGCTAAGACAGGTATTACCTGTAGCCTAAAGTGCCGCCTAAACTGATTCCAGATTCTAAGGCAGTTTTTCACTACAACACTACTAGAGTGTGCAGTTGGTGACGAAGTCGGGGGGAGGCACAACAGGGACATCAGAGAGGAGGGACTACATGAGGCTTCCTCAACCTGCAGCCATGGTGGAGACTGGCTGTTGGTGTGGCACCAATGCAATAGTGTTCTAATGTTTGCAGCCCAATAGTAAAGCAAAAAATTGGGTAGAGCCAGGCCGCCCAACTGTTTAGGTTTTTGTAGAATTTCTTTTTTGAGTCTAGGGGTGCTTTTGTTCCAAATAAATTGTGAGATTAAGCTATCAAGAGAATGGAAGAAGGGTTTAGGGAGGAAAATAGGTACGCACTGGAAAAGATACAAGAACTTGGGCAGTACATTCATTTTAATACAATTTATCCGACCAGCGAGAGACAGAGGCAAGAGTGACCACCGGTGGACGTCTTGGGATAGCCTGGCTAAAAGAGGGGAGAAGTTACATTTAAATAGTTCTGAATAGTTTTTTGTTACACAGATACCCAGATATTTAAAGTGCTCCAGAGACGTTCTGAATGGTAACTTTGAGAGGGGATAGGATGAGGCCGCCGCATTAACTGGCATAAGTTCGCTTTTATGCAGATTTAATTTATAACCTGAAATATGCCCAAAGTCTTTCAACACAGTTAGTACAAGGGGAATAGATTTGTCTGGACAAGAAAGAAAGACCAAGAGGTCATCGGCGTACAGGGATACCTTATGTTCTATGCCGCCTCTTGAGATGCCCTGCATCTGACTGGACCTGAGGGCTACTGCTAGAGGTTCAATGGCAATGGCGAACAGCAACGGAGAGAGTGGGCAGCCCTGACGGGTACCACGTTTGAGGGAGAAATAGTCAGAAAAGTCATTATTTGTGCGGACACAAGCAAGAGGGGATGTATACAAAAGCCTAATCCATGATATAAATATATTGCCAAAGCCAAAACGTTTTAATGTGTAAAACAGGTAGGGCCACTCCACACGGTCAAATGCCTTTTCGGCATCCATTGAAATGACCAGCTCAGGTTTGTCAGAGGTTGTGGGTGAATACAGAATGTCGAACAGTCGTCTGATATTATGAAAGGAATGTCTGTTTTTTACAAACCCTGTTTGGTCTGCGGCGATGATATTTGGAAGGACACACTCTAGACGTCTAGCCAGCATTTTAGCCAGTATTTTGACATCTGCACAGAGCAGAGAGATGGGGCCATAATTACTACAGGACAGGGGGTCTTTATCCTTTTTCAATATAAGAGAGATCGTAGCCTGACGTAATGTGGGCGATAATTACTACAGGACAGGGGGTCTTTATCCTTTTTCAATATAAGAGAGATCGTAGCCTGACGTAATGTGGGCGATAATTACTACAGGACAGGGGGTCTTTATCCTTTTTCAATATAAGAGAGATCGTAGCCTGACGTAATGTGAGAGAAAGAGAGCCACTTTTCAGCGATTCATTAAACATGTTAAGTAGCAGTGGGGACAGTGTATCTGCAAATGTTTTAAAAAATTCGGCAGGGAAACCATCAGGGCCAGGGCATTTCCCATTCTGCATAAGCATTAAAGCACTCCTAAGTTCATTTATTGTAAATGGTGCGTCCAGGCTAGATGCCACGTCAGAGTTGATAGAAGGAATATCTAAGGAACTAAAAAAGTGTTCATATTGTGTTTCACTATTAAGGCACTCAGAGGAGTATAATGAAGCATAAAAGTCTTTGAACTGATTGTTAATGGATTGAGGGTTAATAGTTGTTCCAATATTTGTGTTAATCTGGTTGATGTGCATTGCTGAGGAGGACTGCCGAATTTGGTGAGCAAGCAATTTACTTGGTTTATCTCCAAACTCATAATAATTATGACGTGTTTTTAAAAGGGACTCTGCCGTTTCATTGGAGGCCAGAATGTCATATTCTGCCTTCTTTGTGAGTAGTTCTTTGAAAACGTCAGCATCAGGTGTGTCTACACACTTTGACTGCAGCTCTGCTATATCGTTGGAGAGAGAGACTTTTTTTCCCCTAGCAATCTTTTTCTGATAGGCAGAGTAAGATATTATTTCACCTCTTAAGTAAGCTTTACATGACTCCCATATAGCACCTGCAGATACATCTGGGTTGACATTAGTAGATATAAAAAGATCAATACGACTACTAATTGTGCTAATAAAGTTGGTGTCAGAGAGTAACAACGAATTAAAGCGCCAGGGAGAGCGGGAGAGAGATCTGCCTGGGAAGGAGACATCCATGACAACAGTTGCATGGTCTGAAATTACAATGGGATTGTAGGAATAAGACGTGACAGAGGAGAGGAGCTTATTATCAATGAGAAAGAAATCTATTCGTGAGAACGTGCCATGGACAGGAGAGAAGAATGAGAACTGCTTGGTGCTAGGGTTAAAAAAGCGCCAGGCGTCTGAGATGGCGTACTGTTCCATGAATAGCTGGATAGCTTTAGACGACTTAGATGGAACACAAGGCTTATTAGATGAGCGATCAAGCGAGGGGTCAAGACAGCAGTTGAAGTCACCACCAAGGATAAGCTGGTGAGAGTTTAGATCAGAGAGAGAGAAAAAAAAGTTCTTAAAAAAGTTCTCATTATCCCAATTTGGGCCATACACATTTGCCAACACCAGGTTATTGGCTCCAATTCTACCTGTAACAATTACAAAACGTCCATTAGGGTCTGAAATGACAGTGGACGCTGAGAAGGGAATTGATTTATGAATCAGAATTGCCGTCCCCCGTGCCTTGCTTGAAAATGAGGAGTGATAAAGTTGGCCCACCCAACCTCTATGAAGTTTAACATGGTCTAATGGCAAGAGGTGAGTCTCTTGTAAAAAGGCTATTTTAGTGTTAAGGGTTTTAAGATGGTTCATCACTTTGTTACGCTTGACAGGAGAGTTCAGGCCTTTAACATTCCAACTAGTAAATCGAACAGCACCACTTGGTGCAGACAAGGAGACTGTACTAGCCATCATATAATGTGATTGACTGCATGAGTGGAAATGTAGCTTCTATGAATGTCCCCGCCAAGTCCCGCCCACAACTAAGCGCCAGAGAGAGGGAATAAAGCACCTGACTGAGTCTAACATTGTGGATAGCAGTAGCATAAAAATAATAGGAAAATACACTAACAAAACGCACAATAAAAGAAAACTTACAAAACAGTGACAAAAACACACCCCTCCCACCCTCTCCCACCACACAACCCACCCCCCTCCCACCCCAAACCCTGTTGCTGCTGCTGCAAGAAACAGCAGCAGCATGAAACTCACTGATTCATTGATCAGCATATTTTGATACTTGGGTGGTTGACATATAAGCCCCAAAAAAGTATTTTTAAAAAACTTGTCATATTATCCCTGAAATTGTTTTATTTGTGTTGCTTTGACTTTGTGATTTGCAAATATATATGTGGTTTTTTAGAATTTTTTACGAAATCTCTATATATTCAACAATTTGCTGTATCAGTACCCAAAATTGTCATATGGTGTGACGTGAAAGCTATTTTATATAAAATGAAAATTAGTATTTTCTTTCTTAATTTATTCACTTCACCATATATTTTTATTATGACTGCTTTGATATTTAACATTTCCTTGTTAAAATCTGGTATATTTTACATTATTCTTCTAAATCATCATGCGGAATACAGCATATCTCCTCAATCTTTCAATGTATTTTAGATTAATTCTGATAAACCTTGTAATAATCTTATGAAAATGCTTAAGACTTTTGCTAGCACTATTTCCTTTGTGCTCTATTGACATTTTCATGATTTATCAGTAACAAAGCCTTTTTTTTCTCACAAATGTGAATGTCACACCAAATGACATGGCGTCACACCATATGATGAACTGCACCACAACACAATTTGTCAAGGCAAAAAAGTGTTTTATACATTAAACATTCAAGTAAAAACAGTTCACACAAACTAATTGGGTTATAACAATTTCAGCAAACAGTAAAAATCATTCACATATTAATTGGGTTATATCAACAATGGTAGGCCTACATTTTCAGAAAACTTTAGAAATCATTCACATATTAGTTGCACTGTAACAACAATGGCACATTTTCAGTAAACAGTAAAAATCATTCACATAACTGGGTAATAACAACAATGGTACATTTTCAAAAAACAGTTAAAAATCATTCACATATTAGTTGTGTTACAACAACAATGGCTTATTTTCAACAAACAGTAAAAAATCATTCACATATTAGTTGTGTTACAACAATGGCTTATTTTCAGCAAACAGTAAAACGGTACAAATCATTCACATATGAACTGATCAATAATATAAAATTCAGTGGACACTGAAACCTTCAGACCATATTAAAGCTCCTCCAGTCAATGTCAGAGAGTTTGGCAGACCTGTTAAGTGGTTCTGGTTCAGATATTGAACATGCAATTTGACTGCAACTATAGAATATACAGTCTGTTTTATTTGGCCAGATGAAGCTGTTCTTGCCACCAACCTGTATCATGCAATTAATTTCAGCCTCATTACCACATATATTCATGATTTGGCCCACATATGGCCTGGCATCATAGGTCACAATAACAAACTTCCCCACAGTGTAGCTGGTGTCATCATCAGAATCAGAGTTATACTCTGGGTGGGTTGTTTCATTTGGCTGCCAGGTGAAATCTTGAGAGGTACTTTCCACATTAGAAGCAGTGAGCTGCAGTTTCTTGGGCTGAAAGCAGGGGCACATCTCTGGGTACTGGCAAAAACAGCTAAGGCGTCTGTAGAATATTTCCCCAGGTGAAAAGGACAGCACTTGATGTGTGTTGCTGATTCCAACCACAGGGCACACTGTCGGAGGAAGCAAGCCATCTATTCCAACAATCTCGTAATCTTCCACCCATCTGATATTCACCTTTTCTGTGTTATCTTGAAGGTAATTAAAGAGATCTTTGGGTGTCTGTAGATCTCCACCTCCATGAACATATTTGTCAGCACAGCGCTTCAGGGCTCCACCAACTCCGTCAGGAGCCCCCTTTCCATGGGACCTCTCTGAAAAGTTCCAGGTTATCTTTGTAAAACCCAAAGTATATGGAACCGTGCTGAGTAGAAAACAGTTGGTACGATTTCGGTACTGCGTTGCTGGACCATCACTTAAGATATGGAGTGTGTCAATATCATGGTCACTTTTGCCCTTGAAATCCTCTAGGACTGGCTTGATGTGAGCCCACACCGCCCTTTCATCATGTCTCAGAGACTGTGATACTGTTGCATAGCTCAGGGACCCCCCTAGTACCATAGGCCATCCCGGTATGCAGAGTTGCTTGCTGCCGGTTTCCCCCAAAGTGAAAGGCTTGAATTTCAGTATTAAGCTTGCAAGCATAGTTTTCACTGAAATCAATATGAAGAACCATCTCGTTGCTCTGCAAGTTCTCTTTGAGATGTTGAAACTGCCTAACCTGGTGAATCCAGTTGTAATGGTGTTCAGCCAGCTCTTCTAGATCTTTCTGGAACACTTCCAGAAGATTGCCAACTGATCCCCTTTTTGTTCTTTTTACCCAGTTCTTGTAGGTTTTTTCTCCAACTGTAACATCCTCTTTCTGCCACTGTTCCCATGTGACACTCTCAGCAGGATCATGTGCTCTGACTTTGACCAGTTCAAAACAGCATTCGGTGCACTGTCGCCTCATGCACAAGTCATTATTTGTGCTTCAGCATATTGATGACAACAGTGTGGAAAGACTTGTTGTTGTGATTAGTCCTCTTTTTGAGATAGTGGTGATCAGAAGCCTCATATTTTCATGTTGATGGCATGCACAGGTGTTGCGATCACATGGCTTTGGTTCAGTGATGTAAAACGGCTTATATCTGGTGAATTGCCTGTAAGACATTCTGTGCATTTCATCACTGTTCTCATTGTACTGTGTGTGAAGGTCTTGAAGTGCACTTGTGAGGATCCTTCTTTGTTTCTTCTCTCCTCTCCCAATTGTGTCCTTTTTTCCTGGAAGCAAAATGCTGTTCTCGTCTAAAAGCAGGAAAGATTCAACCCTTTTTTTCCTCTCACTGGCCATTTTTTTGGGAGCTCTGGGCTGAAAAGCTTCACTGACAGTACCACCAGGCTTTCCCTGTGTTGTCCGCTGTATTTTCTTTCTATATTTTTCTGATTTCAGATGTTCTTTTTGTCAGTTTATTCATAAGTTCCAGATTCTGCTTTTTCATTTTCTTCAGTTCTTTCCTTAGATTGTCATTCTGAACCTTGTACTTGTTTTGGAGGGACCGCATTTTTTCAGAGTGCCTCACAGGTGGAGAATTGGTGGAAGGATGTGAAGGGACAGAAGGCTCTGATGGTGTGCTGCAGTTTGTTGGGGTTGCAGCATCACATTCATTTATTGAACCTTCAAGAGATGGAGGGGTCAGGTTCATAATGGCATCAACTTCCTGTTTTCTTTTTCTGTGTTTTTTGTGTGCATTTCTCCATTTCTCTGTCAATTTGCCTTGTTTAGACGGAGGAAGCGAATGCATACTGAAGGATTTAATTTGTCCTTTTTGTTTCTTCTTTTCATACCTGTAAAAAAAAAAAATAATATAATGACTACAATTTTTTTACTTTTCATTTCAGATTCACCATCTTGATAATATGACCCTGTACTGTGTTTAAGTTTCACTATGCAGATTGCGACCTAGACCTCAACCTTTCCTATAGTAAAGTTAGCCTTTAGGATAGTCTGTCTTGTGTGAACTGGCTTGATCTATTTACTTTTTCCTCCTTTCCCTTAGGATTTCCTCTCTCCTTGCAGGATCATTATTCAGTCTTGCTCTGTACTGGCGTGTCCTCTCCTTGCTGGACATGTCTGCCTCACACTGACAGGAAACGTAGGAATACGATATTTTAACATGCACAGAATAGTCAACATGGTAAAACATGGTTACGTAAAATATAAAAATGGAAAAGAGAAACATTAAATGTATAGATAATTTTTACATTACATTTTACAAAAATATAATATTATTCCATTAATGTTTTTAAATATATATATATTTAATATTTATTTATATAAATAATCATGTAAAATAAAGTGTATGTCATATGGTGTGACTGATGTGTCATATGGTGTGACTTGAAAAACTGTCACACCATATGACACAGCGTCACACCATATGACATTTTCATCAGTTATGCTAATCTTTTAGCTAACTAAAAACCGATAGCTTTTACTCAACATGTAATCTGCCACATGGCAGTAATGCTTTTTAAGAATTAATAAGTACAATTTGTGAAAAATTTTACATTTTTATGTAAATGCTGTCACACCATAAGACACAAAACATTGACCACTATTGATGATGTCAGATACAGAGCTTTTTAACTAAAAATAAGTAAAGCAGAACTCACCTCTTGACCTTGCAAACCACTCCAGAGATGTTATCACAACTTCCTGGTTGAGTGGGGGCCTCTTCATCATTAAGATGTCCAAATTATTGCCCGTTCAAAATATGCATTACAGTGTCACACCGTATGACGCTCATTTTACGGACAAAATGTATTTGGTCATAACTTGCTTGGACATTATGCATAGACATCAAAACTTTATGTGGGCATTAAAAACACCTAATTAATTCACTTGCACTATATAGCTGTCAATTATGTATACTTTATTTGGATATATACTCATATTATTAAGGTCTCACATAGGCCGGACAGTCACACCATATGACATTTTTGATGTTCAGATCAAAATTCTAAGTAGAGATCTTAATACACAAACAACAACTTTAGTATGATTGTACTATATCCCATCAGAGGAACAACATTTATATATATATATTTTTAAAAATATCAATTTATATTAGTATGTGACACCATGGACACTTAGAATTCTATGGTACGTCATCCACCCACTTCCACAAATCTATCGCGCTGATTCCACGACTTAATCAGTGAAAACATTGCATCTTAAAAACCTCATTAAAAAACATAAACTAGTGCAATAAGCAAGTGCAGATATTATATTGAACACGCTATTGAAAACCTGTCGAAAATATGATTAAACAGTGAAACAGGAACGTTTTACCATCGGCTACCGCAGATAACATTTTGGAAGGTGTCTGCAAACAAACCCAAATTGCTAGCATCACGCTTAGCTGCAGCCAACGCTAACGCACATTTAACAACAAGCCAGAGAACATGACTAAACTGGAAAGAGCACATCTCGCCACACATTAAAGGCCATAACGATACCATTTAGTTTGCATAGGTTTGCTACGTGAATTCACTGGCTTACGATTTTTGGTTCAAGTCCTGGACAAACTTGTTAGCCTCCAGAACAGACCGGATCCATGTCTTCTCGCCGCTGGGGAGGGTGATACGGAGCTTGGCTGGGTACAGGAGAGCCGGTTTGAACCCGCGTCTGTAAAGTTCCGCCATGGAGTTTTTGTACTCGGCTCGTTGCTTCAGTACGTCGGGGCTGTAGTCTTCGTAGAGTCGAATCTTGTGCTCCTTGTAGAACAGGTCACCTCGTCTACGAGCCTCCCGGGCGAGCAGGTCCTTAACTTGGAAGCGATGGAGGCGTATGATGACAGGTCGTGGCTTATCTCCTGTAGCAGGCTTGGGTGCGAGGCTTCGGTGGGCCCGATCGAGCTCAGGGGGTGAAGAGAGGACTTCAGTGCCAAAGACAAGTAGTTGGGAAAAGAACGTGGTTGGCCGTGGCCCCTCCAGCGACTCAGGTAGGCCAATAATCCTGATGTTTTGGCGCCTACTGCGTCCCTCCAGGTCGGCTAGCTTCGTTCTAAGCGACATGTTGTCTTGTTGGAGGGCTGCAGAGGCTTCCTCTAACTGCTGGAGACGATCGACCACCTCATTAGAGTTGTCTTCCAAAGAACTGATCCGCTGCCCATGGTCTGCAACAGTCGAGTGCAATCCGTCCAGTGTGGTTGTCAAAGCTTCAAAAGATGACTTAAAGTCTGCAGATAATGCTTTCCTGTGCTCTTCTAACAGAGAGCTAAGTTCTGCTAGCGTGACGCCAGCAGACGAAGAAGAGGCATCTTTATCTTGCTTGCCCTTAGTTTTAGACATAGTCGAGACGTAAAAAATAGTCGGTATAGTTACACTAGCCTTTTGCAAACTACAATTTTTAGAAAAAGAGAGGTTTTAAAGGTAAACTGAAAGTTAAGTCGTGGGAGCCAGTTGCCTATGCGTCTACTCCGCACACCTCATACCGGAAGTCCCCTGACTGACTTTTTTGAACTCCAGCCCACAAGTGACTTCAACCGTTACTGTCATGCATCTGACTGCATGTGTAAGCTGTAGAAACTCTACCGTTATCATATCCAAGGTAAGAATTACAGTACTTTTGTATGGCTATTGAAAACGGGAATTTATTCGAATTATACTGTTTCATAATCGAATGTTAACCAAAGCTGTTAGTCATGTTAGAATTAGCTAGCAAGCTAACTTTCCCAGCTACTAACTAACTTCATTATTGTGTGGAATATCTGGAATGATAGTTTATATCATACATCATATCTATCTGTCTGTGATGTCGCTATAAATGTATTCTAGAGTTTTAGTTTGAATGAAATATCAGGCGCAAGTAAGTTATATAGCTAACTTATCGTAACTCCCCCTATTTCCACCGGTCCCGTATTTCCACCGTCTTGCGTGTATGTGTCACTTAATATCCATTTCTATACAAACCAAGACAGCGGACTCCTATAGAAACGCAACCACCCACAACATAGGTGTATCTAAATTAGCTATGTACCAAAAATTACATTTTACCGTGACTCGAGGAGCTGTAAACAGTGTTGTAAGGCTGCGTGTACACAACCGCTTGGAGCTCCAGTCGAATTTTAATTTCACGACGAGAATTATCGGTCTAACCGTCCATGTGCCGTTGAAACGGTGTAAATAGGCGACCCATCAGGCCAGCACTATAACTCCGAGCGTGGTAAACAAAATCGGATATTTCAGGCAGTAAATGCTCCCGTTAAGAACCAAACCAGATTTTGTTCAAATCTACACAACTATGGCTGCTGAAAAATGTAAGGTTCATTTAGTAAATGTTATTTTGAAGTGTTAAAAAACATCGTTGTTTTAGAATTTCTGAACAAAAGTGATAATTGGGGGTGTTACGATAGCTAACAGCTACATTTAAAGTGGCTGTTGCCATGCAGGCTAACGTTACAGACACATATGGAGGTTGTTAACTTTAAGTAGCAGTAATAACGGTTACCTTGTGAACTTCCATGGGACATAGGTAGGTAACATTATTTTTACATTATTACATTATTATACATACATAATATACATGTAGTGTTGCTATAACGTGTTAACTGGAAAGATGACCTGTAAAACAATCAATAAAGTCATTCATAAGTTATATCTATACCCACTATACTCACTGATTTAAGGAACTAAGGAACTGCAGTTTAGTATAGCCATGGTCATTAACAGACCTGTCATATAATGGATGTGAATGGGGGCAAGTATGATGGGTGGATATGCCGACAAGTAAAAGGATCTTTAGTTTGTGAAGGGTAGTGTTAGGCTACATGTTTTTCATTTCTTAGCCCTTATTTGGCCCTTGTTTGATGTACCTGACTTGCACTGAGGCATGTGTTTATTTAAGATGCATGTGAGTGAAGTAGTGCTTCAGTGATGGTCTTTTCATGTTCTGTGTGTTTTGGAACTTATTAATCTTAGTCTCCATGTGTTCCCTCTGTTTGCAGTCGGTGTGTTGTGAGGACTGCTGCCCTGAGAACGCTGAGTGCATTCTGGAATATTCCAAATGTGTGCCACTTCCATACTGAAGAAGTTCTAAGCCCGCAAGAGAGTTCACTCACCAGGTAGACACACACACACACACGTAGAATCGCATATAGCATTATAATGTGTAAGCATGTATTTGTGTCTGTAACTGTGTTTAGTTTATCCCCTCTTTTCATGTGTTTGTTGTTATGACTGTGTAGTGGGCTCCATCAACTATCCAGGGCAATGTCAGTCCGTCTGGATGGCACTACCTGCTACTTGATGATGTCTAAAAAGCCATGGCTGCTGCCTTCAAAATGGTGTAAGTGTTTGTGTTTTGAATGGTTTTTTTTTTGTTCCATGGTGAGGGCTATGGGTTATGTTATTGTGCATGCTCTAATTTGCTTGACATGTGCTATGTAATGCATTAATACATAAACTAATCAGGATTATTGCAGCTACTTAAAATAGTCTTGAATTTAGCCATTTTACCATTGTGTTGGTGGTAATGTTAGTAGTGTTGTGAATATCTGCCAAACTGATCATAATCATTATTTTAGTAATTGTACAGCAATTCAATTTATTGTACAGGATGCATCATTTTGTTTAATCTTATCTTTTACTCATCTTTTACTGGCAGAGCCCTCACAAGTAAACTGATATCAAGACTTACATAGATGGTGATGGTGGTGAGGGTGCCTTCAGAAGGTAATTATCATTTTTGTTTGTACACCTGATTGACTTACCTTACTTATTGTTTTGATGCTATGATTTTTACCTTTATCAACAATAACAAAATGTATGGCAATTGCTGTTTTATTTTTTTAGGTGCTATCCAGCAGTCCCAGCCTGGAGCCAGAAGCTGCTATTGCAAGTCAGATGGGGGAGGAAAGGTGGTGTAGGCAAGAAGGCAAGAGCTGCTGCAGGCAATGTTGCAATTAGGTATGATATCACACAGACATACTGCTGCTTAGACGTGTTGGGTCACTTTAAAAAAAGGTCCTCTTTATCAAAAGAAATGCACCGGACATTTCTAAGTGTACCCCAAACTTTATAATGTTGGTGTATACACATCTGCTTTACTTCTAACTATTGGCTCCCTATAGTAGCCAGAATTAAATTTAAATCTCTCACTTTGGCCTATAGGACACTAACTAGATCTGCTCCTTGTTATTTTAATTCAATAATCAAGCCTTACATCCCCAACCACCCACTGCGGTCTTCTGGTGAGCGTATGTTGTGTCGACCAGTCATGAAAACTGGGTCTAATTCCAGACTCTTTTCTTCAGTGGTTCCATGTTGGTGGAATGAACTGCCCAGTGCTCTCCGTTCCTGTGGTAGTTTTGGGTCGTTTAAGAGGGGTCTAAAGACATTCCTATTCAACATATACTTAGTTGTTTAAGCGCTTATGTGTTATGGTTTATATAATGTTGTTTTATTTTAATTGGGCTGTTAATTAATTTGACATTATTGTTTATTATTGATATTCTCCTTAATGTAGTCTTAGCATGTCATTGTTTTTATAATATTGATTGAATTGACATTATTGTTTTATTATTGCCTTTCCCCTTTTTTACATTGCTTTTTATTAGGCTATTGCTTGAATTGATATTATTGTGTACTACAACTATTCTCCTTACTATATTTGACCTACATTTTAATCTGTTCCCTGTTCAATTTTAAATATTATTATGTTGTTTTGTATTTATGTGTCGCTTTGGACAAAGGCGTCTGCTAAATCCATAACCATAACCATAACTATTGCACCTGACTTCAAGGCTGCTAGTGTAGGTTTGCTTTTATTTGTCACACAAGCTGAGTAGTTTGCATTAAAGGTGCTCCAAGAGATGTTGGGTAATGTCACTTCTGTTGATGTTCAACAGAACAGCTGGAACAGCTTGTTATGTTTCATGGTCCAGACTAGACCAGGGGCCTGTACTACGAAGGGAGCTTAACCTACCCAGATGTAACCCAGGGTTACTTTGTTAAACCGGGGTTGACAAAACCTGGTTATCTTAAGTGGTGTTAATCGGTACTACGACGCTGATTAGGAAGTTGATTTGTTGAACCGAGGTTAACCTAATTGGAGTTCACATAAAAGGGGCGGGTTGCAGCGCAAGTCCACTTTCAATGACGCGATCACCTTATTTTACGGATGAGGAATGCACAATTATTATGACAAGTTATGAGGAATTAAACCCCACTCTACGACAAAAATCAAATACGTCGGCAGTGAACAAAGCAAGGCAAGGCTGTTGGCAACGTATTGCAGATCGGGTAGCCTAAAATGCCTAAAAGTAAAGTTTTATTTCCACATGTTCAAATATGTGTTACGGAGGATTAATAGCTAGCGGAATGTCTGAAATGAGTTGAAATACTGTACTTAAAGTGCTTATTTTGAGAAAAGGCCTACAGATGCAACACAATTCAGAAGCAGGCATATCAATTCATAAGGATAATTGAATGTTTAAGTAGCCCCCATTGACTGATTTACTGTATGCCTAATCCTGTGAACATTTCAGATGCAACACCAGTGCCAAACGCACATGGCGGCAGGTGAAAATGAAACACAAAAACATATCAGAATTGTAGGTTTATATAGTTATAGCTTGCATTCATATTTCTTAATTATGAAAATATGTTGTAGGCTATTCTTAGGACTGTAGCCTTCACTTGGCCTCTGTTTTACAGCTAACAAGAAAAAAGGTGTCTTTGAACACTAGGTTACTGTAGGAGGAAAGGCACCAGAGTGTTTTACAGTAGCAGATGAGTTGGCCATCGCAAATAATAGTGGAAGGCTGATTTGGAGGGGGGTGAGGGAGGCATTCGGTCGGATCCTGGTGCTGTGGAAATGTGCAGCCTTTATGTGCAGGGTAGTATCACATTCAAGTTTTATGTTAAAAGGGTGATTTATTTTCGGACATACAGTATTCTTGCTCAGATGTTCAGCACACTGTGGGCTATGTCCGATTTATTTTCGGACATACAGTAGCCTATTCTTGGTCAGATATTCAGCATCACCGATGGAATGAATTGTCCACTGGCAAACTATCTTAACGAAAGGCAAATTATCTGCTCTATCGTAAGGGGCATTGCTATGGCGGGTGACATTAGAAACGTCTGCCTCGATCAGATGACAATGATAACGAATTCCCTCGGCTGAGAATCTATATCGTCCATAAAGAATATCTTCTGGTAATGTCAGCGGATTCTGGTGGTCTCTAAAAACACTCAGCCCGGCAAAGAGAGCCCCTCACGATTTGTGCTCCAATGTCGTATGAATCATCAGGTATTCGCAGACAAGTTGTACGTGGAGGTGTGGTACTTATAAAGGGTGTAGTTAAATGGAAACCTCGGGTTAACCAAGAACATAACCTGCTCGGACCAGGTTTGAGATGCAGCGTAAATTGCCATGGCAGCATACCTCGGTTAAAACCTATCCACCTTTCGTAGTACGGGCTAATCGAGAAGTTACGCCACACGTGATCAAGTTACTCTCAAAGTTACCCAGATAAGCCAGTAAACCTGCTTCGTAGTACAGGCCCCAGGCCGTTTTTGGAGCCTGGGCTGTCCACAGAGACTACGTTTTTTTTTACATGGTATTCAGGGGACAGGCAACTAGCGGATGATGAGGGGATGTTTGCTGTATGTGACAAAAAATGTTTTAGTTTAGAAACCGCGTAACATTCGTTAGCTAGGAACTTGCTAATTAGGGCGCCGCCAGAGCCCTTATTAGACATTCCCTGGCGCCGCTTACTTCACACAGTGTGACTGATGGACGTTATTTGGAAGTTCAGTGATCGGAATATCCCTGATTCAAATCCCGGAGAATATCCACAGGCTTTTTCAATAGTTTTTGACAATAATGGTTTGTTGTTTCCTGTTTAGATGCTGTCTTCAGCGAACACAAAACCACCCTGACCTGATTAATGGACACCATGGGAAGTTATTTGAAGTATGCACCGGAAAGGGTGGGTGGTGGTGGTCGTCGGAAGACACTCCCTGCTGTTGCTGAATGATGCCATCGGTTTACATGCACAGCCTCTCGCACCACATACACCTGAGTTTGGATTGGTCATTTATGTTGTAAAACAAATCAAAATAAAATAATGTAAAAACATATATAAGTTGACTGGTTCTTGATGGAGGTGTTTATAATTTTTGTGTGTGATAGGCCTACTGCAAGTTGCATAGGCTAATAAAGGTAAAATGTTGAAGCAATGTTGCAATATCAACGTTTATTCAACGGTAATTTGTAGTTGAGGCTTTAACCATGTTGGATTTTACAGCGTAGTTTCAATGCTAGCAATGTTAACTATGTTAACATGTGACTTAGCTAACCAAGCTTATCATTTTAGTAGTTGTGCTAACTATGCTAATTAGCATGCTAACAATGTTAGCATGTTAACCATGTTACTTAGCTAATCATTTTTAGCAGTTATGCTAACTATGCTAACTAACATGTTAGCATGCTAACTATGCTAACCATGTTACTTTAGCTAACCTAGCTAATCATTTTTAGCCGTTTTGCTAAAAATGATAGCATGCTAACTATGCTAACCATGTGACTTAGCTAACCTAGCTAATCATTTTTAGCAGTTTTGTTAAAAATGTTAACAATGTTAGCAATGCTAACTTTGCTAACCATGCTTACTAGCTACAGTGGGTAGGAGTCATAGTTGATGAAAAGTGTTGACATAGTTGATGACAAGTTAAAAGTTGTTGATAGACAGCTAGTGAATGTATATAGTTTAAAAGTTGAATGTAGATAGTTAAAAAGTTGTTGATAGACAGCTAGTTTAATAGATAGATAGTTTAATGATAGTTTTTAAAGTAGACCGTTTAAAAGTTGAATGTAAAAAGTTCAGTAGTTTAATGGGTTACATTGTTTAACAGTGGATTATTGTAGTGAGGACTTTTATTTTGAAACAGTTTTGGGCAGAGGAAACAGTTGAATAGGATGTGTAGTCTTAATTGACCCAGATTGTATGCTTAAAGCCTGAGGCTGCAGGTGGCCTGAACACCTGCCATAGGATTCTAATTGCTTAACGGCCGTATTATGATGTCACAATCGGCAATGTTAAGTCTATGGGGATTTTTAAAAAGTTTTTCTTTAATAGTTTAAAAAGTATAAAAGTTTCAAAGTTGAAAAGTCATACCAACCCGATCTGTTTGAAGACCTACGTTACAAAGTTTGAATGAAGTTTCTAAGTTAAACTGTTCAAGAGAAATAGCGTACGGAAAAAGTGGTAAGCGGAATAATAATAACTAGAAAAGCATTTCCTGAAGGAAATACAGTGCATGAAAATGCAAAAAATATGATGTAAAATATCATACAGAGTAAAAACAAACTATATTGGTTGCTAGGTAGATGAGGTAATATAGTTGGAATGACTGAACAGTTAAATAAGTGGATAGTTTAAATGGTTAAATTATTTAGGTAGATAGTTGACGATAACTGACACTTGGAATGGCTCTAATGTTTGCTAGCAGTTATGCTAACTATGTTAACAAAGATAATAATGCTAACCAAGTTACTATGCTAACAATGTTAAAATGCTAACTATGTTAACCATGTGACTTAGCTAACTTAGCTAATCATTTTTAGTAGTTATGCTAACTAGCATGCTAACATGTTAAGTATGCTTACCATGTGACTTAGCTAATCATTTTTAGCAGTTTTGCTAACAATGTTAGCAATGCTAACTATGCTAACCATGCTAACTAGCTACAGTAGGTAGGAGTCATAGTTGATGATAAGTAACAGTTACAATGGCTGAACAGTTAAAAAGTTCAGTAGTTTAAAGGGTTAAATTGTTTAACAGTGAAATATTGTAGTGAGGACTTTTATTTTGAAACAGTTTTTGGCAGAGGAAGCAGTTCAACAGGATGTATAGGATGTATATTTAGGTAGATAATTGACAATAACTGACAGTTGGAATGGCCCTAATGTTTGCTAGCAGTTATGGTACTATGTTATCAAAGATAATAATGTTAACCAAGTTTTTTGCTAAAAATGCTAATTAGCATGCTAGCATGCTAACTATGTTACTTAGCTAATCATTTTTAACAGTTTTGCTAACATGATAGCATGCTAACTATGTTAACCATGTTACTTAGTAATCATTTTTAGCAGTTTTGCTAAAAATGCTAACTAGCATGTTAACACGCTAGCATGCTAACTATGCTAACCACGTTACTTAGCTAATCATTTTTAGCAGTTTTGCTAAAAACATTGCTAAAAATGCTAACTAGCATGCTAACATGCTAGCACGCTAATTATGCTAACCATGCTAACTAGCTACAGTGGGTAGGAGTCATAGTTGATGACAAGTAACAGTTACAATGGCTGAACAGTTAAAAAGTTCAGTAGTTGAAAGGGTTAAATTGTTTAACAGTGAAATATTGTAGTGAGGACTTTTATTTTGAAACAGTTTTTGGCAGAGGAAGCAGTTGAACAGGATGTGTAGTCTTAATAGGGCCAGTTTGTATGCTTAAAGCCTGAGATTGGCAGTTGATCCAGGTGGCCCGAACACCTGCCATAGGATTCTAATTGCTTAACGGCCGTATTGTGATGTCATAATCATAATGTTAAGTCAATGGGGAAATGTTGATAGTTTTTAATTAATAGTTTAAAAAGTATAAAAGTTACAAAGTTGAAAACTACATAGCCCAAATGTCCTAAGTAAGACCTACGTAACAAAGTTTGAATGAAGTTTCTACGTTTAACGGTTGAAGCTGCATTAAACGCGTTAGAAGAAGAAAAATAAGAACTAGAAAAGCATTTCCTGAAGGAAATACAGTGCATGAAAATGCAAAAAATATGATGTCAAATATCATACAGAGTAAAAACAAACTATATTGGTTGCTAGGTAGATGAGGTTTAATATAGTTGGCATGACTGAACAGTTAAATAGGTGGATAGTTTATATAGGTAAATGATTTACTTGGTAGATAAGGTTTAATATAGTTGGAATGATTGAACGGTTAAATAAGTGGATAGTTTAAATGGTTAAATTATTTAGGTAGATAATTGACAATAACTGACACTTGGAATGGCTCTAATGTTTGCTAGCAGTTATGCTAACTATGTTAACAAAGATAATAATGTTAACCAAGTTACTATGCTAACTAGCATGCTAACAATGTTAAAATGCTAAGTATGTTAACCATGTTACTTAGCTGACTTAGCTCATCATTTTAAGCAGTTTTGCTAAAACTGCGAACTAGCATGCTAACATGCTAGCATGCTAACCATGTGACTTAGCTAACTTAGCTAATCATTTTAAGCAGTTTTGCTAAAAATGTTAACTAGCATGCTAACATGTTAGCATGCTAACTATGCTAACCATGTGACTTAGCTAACTTACCTAATCATTTTAAGCAGTTTTTTCTAAAAATGCTAACTAGCATGCTAACATGCTAGCATGCTAACTATGCTAACCATGTGACTTAGCTAACTTAGCTAATCATTTTAAGCAGTTTTGCTAAAAATGCTAACTAGCATGCTAACATGCTAGCATGCTAACTATACTAACCATGTGACTTAGCTAACTTAGCTAATCATTTTTAGCAGTTTTGCTAAAAATGCTAACTAGCATGCTAACATGCTAGCATGCTAACTATGCTAACCATGTTACTTAGCTAACTTAGCTAACTAGCTACAGTAGGTAGGAGTCATAGTTGATGATAAGTAACAGTTACAATGGCTGAACAGTTAAAAAGTTCAGTAGTTTAAAGGGTTAAATTGTTTAATAGTGAAATATTGTAGTGAGGACTTTTATTTTGAAACAGTTTTAGGCAGAGGAAGCAGTTGAACAGGATGTGTAGTCTTAATAGGGCCAGTTTGTATGCTTAAAGCCTGAGACTGGCAGTTGGTCCAGGTGGCCCGAACACCTGCCATAGGATTCTAATTGCTTAACGGCCGTATTGTGATGTCATAATCATAATGTTAAGTCAATGGGGAAATTTTCATTAGTTTTTAATTAATAGTTTAAAAAGTATAAAAGTTACAAAGCTGAAAAATACATAGCACCCATGTCCCAAGTAAGACCTACGTAACATAGTTTGAATGAAGTTTCTACGTTAAACGGTTGAAGCTGCATTAAATGCGTTAGCGGAAGAATAAGAATAAGAATAAGAAGCCTAGGAAGAACAGTACAGTGCATTTTCATGCACTGTAACTAGAAAAGCATTTCCTGAAGGAAATACAGTGCATGAAAATGCAAAAAATATGATGTCAAATATCATACAAAGTAAAAACAAACTATATTGGTTGCTAGGTAGATGAGGTTTAATATAGTTGGAATGACTGAACAGTTAAATAGGTGGATAGTTTATATAGGTAAATGATTTACTTGGTAGATAAGGTTTAATATAGGTGGAATGATTGAACGGTTAAATAAGTGGATACTTTAAATGGTTAAATTATTTAGGTAGATAGTTGACGATAACTGACACTTGGAATGGCTCTAATGTTTGCTAGCAGTTATGCTAACTATGTTAACAAAGATAATAATGTTAACCAAGTTACTATGCTAACTAGCATGCTAACAATGTTAAAATGCTAAGTATGGTAACCATGTTACTTAGCTGACTTAGCTCATCATTTTAAGCAGTTTTGCTAAAAATGCTAACTAGCATGCTAACCATGTGACTTAGCTAACTTAGCTAATCATTTTAAGCAGTTTTGCTAAAAATGCTAACTAACATGCTAACTATGCTAACCATGTTACTTAGCTAACTTAGCTAATCATTTTAAGCAGTTTTGCTAAAAATGCTAACTAGCATGCTAACATGCTAGCATGCTAACTATGCTAACCATGTGACTTAGCTAACTTAGCTAATCATTTTTAACAGTTTTGCTAAAAATGCTAATTAGCATGCTAACTATGCTAGCATGCTAACTATGCTAACCATGCTACTTAGCTAACTTAGCTAACTAGCTACAGTGGGTAGGAGTCATAGTTGATGACAAGTAACAGTTACAATGGCTGAACAGTTAAAAAGTTCAGTAGTTTAAAGGGTTAAATTGTTTAACAGTAAAATATTATAGTGAGGACTTTTATTTTGAAACAGTTTTTGGCAGAGGAAGCAGTTGAACAGGATGTGTAGTCTTAATAGGGCCAGTTTGTATGCTTAAAGCCTGAGACTGGCAGTTGGTCCAGGTGGCCCGAACACCTGCCATAGGATTCTAATTGCTTAACGGCTCTATTGTGATGTCATCAGCCCATGTTAAGTCTATGGGGAAATTTTGACTAGTTTTTAATTAATAGTTTAAAAAGTATAAAAGTTACAAAGTTGAAAAATACAAAGCCCACATGTCCTAAGTAAGACCTACGTAACATAGTTTGAATGAAGTTTCTACGTTAAACGGTTTAAGCTGCATTAACTGCGTTAGAAGAAGAAGAATAAGAAGAAGAAAAAGCCTTGGAAGAACAGTACAGTGCATTTTCATGCACTGTAAAAAGCCTTGGAATAACAGTACAGTGCATTTTCATGCACTGTAATAAGCAGAAGAATAAGAAGCCTAGGAAGAACAGTACAGTGCATTTTCATGCACTGTAACTAGAAAAGCATTTCCTGAAGGAAATACAGTGCATGAAAATGCAAACAATATGATGTCAAATATCATACAGAGTAAAAACAAACTATATTGGTTGCTAGGTAGATGAGGTTTAATATAGTTGGAATGACTGAACAGTTAAATAGGTGGATAGTTTATATAGGTAAATGATTTACTTGGTAGATAAGGTTTAATATAGGTGGAATGATTGAACGGTTAAATAAGTGGATACTTTAAATGGTTAAATTATTTAGGTAGATAGTTGACGATAACTGACACTTGGAATGGCTCTAATGTTTGCTAGCAGTTATGCTAACTATGTTAACAAAGATAATAATGTTAACCAAGTTACTATGCTAACTAGCATGCTAACAATGTTAAAATGCTAAGTATGTTAACCATGTTACTTAGCTGACTTAGCTCATAATTTTAAGCAGTTTTGCTAAAAATGCTAACTAGAATGCTAGCATGCTAACTATGCTAACCATGTGACTTAGCTAACTTAGCTAATCATTTTTAGCAGTTTTGCTAAAAATGCTAACTAGCATGCTAGCATGCTAACTATGCTAACCATGTGACTTAGCTAACTTAGCTAATCATTTTTAGCAGTTTTGCTAAAAATGCTAATTAACATGCTAACTATGCTAACCATGCTACTTAGCTAACTTAGCTAACTAGCTACAGTGGGTAGGAGTCATAGTTGATGACAAGTAACAGTTACAATGGCTGAACAGTTAAAAAGTTCAGTAGTTTAAAGGGTTAAATTGTTTAACAGTAAAATATTATAGTGAGGACTTTTATTTTGAAACAGTTTTTGGCAGAGGAAGCAGTTGAACAGGATGTGTAGTCTTAATAGGGCCAGTTTGTATGCTTAAAGCCTGAGACTGGCAGTTGATCCAGGTGGCCCGAACACCTGCCATAGGATTCTAATTGCTTAACGGCTCTATTGTGATGTCATCAGCCCATGTTAAGTCTATGGGGAAATTTTGAACAGTTTTTAATTAATAGTTTAAAAAGTATAAAAGTTACAAAGCTGAAAAATACATAGCACCCATGTCCCAAGTAAGACCTACGTAACATAGTTTGAATGAAGTTTCTACGTTAAACGGTTGAAGCTGCATTAAATGCGTTAGCGGAAGAATAAGAATAAGAACTAGAAAAGCATTTCCTGAAGGAAATACAGTGCATGAAAATGCAAAAATATGATGTAAAATATCATACAGAGTAAAAACAAACTATATTGGTTGCTAAGTAGATGAGGTTTAATATAGTTGGAATGACTGAACAGTTAAATAGGTGGATAGTTTAAATGGTTAAATTATTTAGGTAGATAGTTGACGATAACTGACAGTTGGAATGGCTCTAATGTTTGCTAGCAGTTATGCTAACTATGTTAACAAAGATAATAATGTTAACAAAGTTACTATGCTAACTAGCATGCTAACTATGCTAACCACGTTACTTAGTTAACATAGCTAATCATTTTTAGCAGTTTTGCTAAAATTGCTAACTAGCATGCTAACTATGCTAACCATATGACTTAGCTAACTTAGCTAATCATTTTAAGAGGTTTTGCTAAAAATGCTAACTAGCATGCTAACATGCTAGCATGCTAACTATGCTAACCATGTGACTTAGCTAACCATTTTAAGCAGTTTTGCTAAAAATGCTAACTAGCATGCTAACATGCTAGCATGCTAACTATGCTAACCATGTGACTTAGCTAACTTAGCTAACTAGCTACAGCGGGTAGGAGTCATAGTTGATGACAAGTAACAGTTACAATGGCTAAACAGTTAAAAAGTTCAGTAGTTTAAAGGGTTAAATTGTTTTAACAGTAAAATATTATAGTGAGGACTTTTATTTTGAAACAGTTTTTGGCAGAGGAAGCAGTTGAACAGGATGTGTAGTCTTAATAGGGCCAGTTTGTATGCTTAAAGCCTGAGACTGGCAGTTGATCCAGGTGGCCCGAACACCTGCCATAGGATTCTAATTGCTTAACGGCTCTATTGTGATGTCATCAGCCCATGTTAAGTCTATGGGGAAATTTTGAACAGTTTTTAAGGCGAGACACTACAGGTGAATAGGGTAACATTTTTAACAAGCACATATCACTATGAAACTTCCCCAGTTGATTACTTACATTAATATGAGAAAAAAATGTATTACAAGTTTGCTGTAATTTAATGTTTACATATGCAAATTAGGCATTATCTAATTAAATATGCGCTAATTTGCATACATTTTAAGGCACGAAACCTGAGCATTGGATACAGCCAAGTTCAAAATTATGTTTTCATTGTGTTCAGATATTAGATGGGAAAACATTTACAGAGGGATTTATGAATATCTACTTTTGTTATCCTGTAAATCAGAAAATTATGTCACTAGCCCTAAAAAAATCGCTTTTTTCCATGTTTTTAGGCATAAAATGTCATGTAAGTCAGGCTAGGAATAATATATCAACAAACCCCTCTGTAGAAATCTTCGACATATAGTTAGGCATAAGTCTAGAAAGTTTGGTGTATGTACGTGCTTCTGAAGTGGAGTTTTTGAGCTCAGAGTGTGAGCGGAAACTCATTTTGAGAAAACAGCCTTGAAAGACAGCCAATGAGATTCCGTTCTCAGCCTAGACTCGCCTTTGAACTTTCGCGATTGGTTACTGATACAAAGGAAGTGTCCATATATGGATCACATAGCGTGATACAGGAAAAACAGAGCTTTCCAACGGTAGTACACATGTTATGTTTTGGACCACGGTCGCGGGAGTGCATGCAAGGTTAGAATGCTAACTTTTGCTGAATTTAGGAGAAATATACAGGCGCGAGTATACACAATATAATGAAATAAACACCTAAATGTGTAAATCAGACTTTTTTGTTGTAGTAGTGTGATAGAATACATGCTAAGGTAACATACTAGCTCAAAATCTCGAAATTGACCAGTGCATGAAAAAACGATGTTTTCACCTGCCGTGTCTCACCTTAATTAATAGTTTAAAAAGTATAAAAGTTACAAAGCTGAAAAATACATAGCACCCATGTCCTAAGTAAGACCTACGTAACATAGTTTGAATGAAGTTTCTACGTTAAACGGTTGAAGCTGCATTAAACGCGTTAGAAGAAGAAGAATAAGAAGAAGCCTAGGAAGAACAGTACAGTGCATTTTCATGCACTGTAATAAAATGCCTTGGAAGAACAGTACAGTGCATTTTCATGCACTGTAATAAGAAGCCTAGGAAGAACAGTACAGTGCATTTTCATGCACTGTAATAAGAAGAAGCCTAGGAAGAACAGTAGAGTGCATTTTCATGCACTGTAATAAGAAGAAGCCTAGGAAGAACAGTAGAGTGCATTTTCATGCACTCTAATGAATGGATATTGTGAAATGCAAAATGCAATAAAGAAAAATAAATGTCATTCTGATCCTTGTACTTTTGAGTCCATTCATTATTCAATTTTAGCCTGGGAAAAACCCAGACGTACTTCCGGCAAATTTGAGATTCGCTCTGAAAGTCCGTCTGGCCAAGAACCCATTCTAGCCCATTTCCAATTTTCCTAGATCGAGGCACCAATCAGAACCCTTGAAGCGGACTTCACATGATGACGATAGCGCACCCTGTTGAAGAAGCCGGGTTTTAAAAAAAAAAAAACATCAACCATGGCTGCTGCCGCTTGTTTGAAGCTGATATCACGTTGGTTTAAGACAGGGAGTTCTTATGTTGGAATATGCAACATTGACATTGTACAAACATGTATGTAAGGGATACCTATGTGATATCTGCAACAGTGGTAGGCTACTGAAAACGGTTTGATATTCTGTTCATTTATAGGACTATAGTAGCTGGACACATAGCCGACAGAAAACACATAGGCTACTTTTGAATTGGTGTGCTATGCGAGCATAACTCGAATGCTACACTTCAGTGTTTGCCTTGAAACAATTCCGGCATAATTGCTTTGAACGTTTCAGTCTCTCGTCCCCCATTCCTGCTTTATATGTCCCGGTCAGCCAGAAAGGACGAATGAAACAAAATGCTCGTTTGAACGTGAACGGTGTTGTTTAGAGCTGAAAATGCAATTGTGTTTGACAGAGGGCAGATTGTCTTAAAAAAAGATTGCAGTGAATGAATGCATTATTTCCTTCTGCCCTTACAATGTCTAATATTAATGTTAGACTTGTTAAACCTGTTAACACACCACACATCCTTAAAATAACTTGTTCCTCACAGGTCATATGATTTCTGGGAAACAGTGTGCAATGGTAATGAGACCAGGCAGGGTAAACCCAAACAGGCATGTTCACATACAGGCTCTGCTGCATGTCCCACAAGAGCAGGGGCATCAACACTCAGATCAGTGACCTGCGGGCAAGGCAGCCTAACCCTTTTACCCATCTTGGCTACATACTGAAAGGGGAGGGATTATTTTCAAACTTGTGATATTCAGTTGAGAAAGCTGGAGCAGCAGCAGTGGAAGACACACTTTACAGATTACAGATAAAATACAAGCAAGTTATAACATAAACTGTTCATGTTTTTATACAGTACAACCATGTCACTGTCAAATAGAGGACACCAATAAAGTTACATTTAAACATTGCTATTGTCATTTCCGTTAAGTGCAGAGTTGGTGTTCTATTTCAGACAACACTATTCTGTTGAAATGCATGCACTCCACGATAAGCACACAGTGCACA
Source organism: Alosa sapidissima (assembly GCF_018492685.1). Taxonomy (NCBI): domain Eukaryota; kingdom Metazoa; phylum Chordata; class Actinopteri; order Clupeiformes; family Clupeidae; genus Alosa; species Alosa sapidissima. The sequence continues at coordinate 1,574,933 of NC_055958.1, read as the reverse complement.
CAAGGCACCGCATTAAAGTGTATTGATGGAAGTATGCCATTTGAGACAGAGTGTAAGTTTAGCTGATAAACATTGCCTTTAAAGAAATTATTACTGTATGGAAATGATTGATTAAAATGTTTGATATTAGAAAGCCATAAGGGAAAACCTCCAAACTCTGACTGAAGTGGCAGTTTGTCTACACTAAAACTTTCCACACCAGACACAAATTATTATTATTTTGTTTTATTATGTATGGGTTTGTATGTTAGCTATACGTTTGTAAGTAAGATGTACAGTAAGTAAGTAAGTGCCTATTTTCTTTGGATAGGCAAGTACATTGCAAACCATGTAGCAGTCATGTTATGTACAGCTATGTGGTACATCTAGTATTCATCTGTAAGAAAGTCAATTCTTTCCAAAACTCGTTCTGGGTATTACAAACCTGCTGGGTCTGCACAGCTCTTTCTGTACTGGCCCCACCCATTCAGTGCGCTTTTGTGCCTGTCTGTGTGTGTGTTCTTGTTTAGCAGGTGTACCCAGGGATGTAGTGGAGGCTAAACGCAAGTAAACACAGTTTATCCACCTCTGAAGTTTCAGAAATAGAGTTTATCCACCTCTCAAAAGAGTTTATTCACCAATTGCAACTTTTAACATTACAAATTCACACTGTTTTATCCACATTCACAATATATACACTCATCAACACTCTAGGAACCATTTGGTGTTATTGTTATAAACATTGGACAATAACCTCCACCATCATCAAACATGTTCTGAAGGCCTTTTCTAAAAATGTGATACCGCATGGCACAGATTTACCACAGATCCAATACAATGAAATCGCTATATAATTTGCCATGTAATTGGCATTCATCCATACTCTTGGTTGCTGTCTTTCCTTAATAAATTGTGCAAATTGTGTCTAATTCAACAACAACAAAATTAAATAAAGCTGTCAAAGAAAATCATTGATTGCAGTCATCCATTCAACTGACTGATGTTGATATTGAAAATACTCCCTGTAAAATGCCATCAAGTTTAAGCCTGTTTTGAAGTTATTTGTTGAGCTTTACTACTGTGGTAATGGGCGTAGGCTTAGGGTGGGACGCTAAGGACTAGTCCTAATCAATATTTTAAGATGACAAAATTGTCCCCATCAATATTGTAGCGAACTTATTTGTGCTGCTGATCATTCCGACAGCCAGCACAACAGCAGGCTACAAGAACGTCGTCATATAATTTGCTGAAAAACAGAGAGGGAGGGGGAAGGGTTATCTGACATGCACGCTACAGTAGGCCTACACGCACGGAGAGTGTCAGGCTACTGTACTTGTTTGCACCGGCAGTCAAGCGAGCGGGTCAACGACAACGGTAAGTTAGGGCTGTCTGCCAATACCTATCCCATAAAAGGCCAGAGTATTGTGATATTCCATTTGCCCTTCAGCATGTACATGTTTGCCCCTTTTGTGGTTTGTAGAGCAGCTATGCCACCCAAAAATACGAAGCTTTTTCATTGCAGTATAGGCAAAATAATTAGCCATACAAACTGGCAACTGGTGACCAGGCTTTCAAATGCGGATTTTACTGTGTAAAATAGCATTAGCTGTTAGGATATTAGCCAGGATATTGTCACAGCGAACCTAGCTTCTGTAATCTTTCAACCAAAGTTAGGAGTCATGTTGAATAAGGGTGTGCCGCACGGACAGTCACACAGGCTACAAGTCACCGTCACTGACTGTTAGGCTAATACTTACAACCGGACTCGCGTCACACAGAGCAGGATGTTTGCGCCATGCCCCTTTTGAGGGGAAAACATTCCCTCAGAACAAGCCAGAGTGAACCGGTTGATGTACCAACCACACAGCTAAGAACCCCTCCCTGAGTTTCTTTTGCCTACCATGTCCTCAAAAAAAATCCTCATAGAAGAAAATTGTAAAAAGAAAAAGAAGAGAAGACCGTATATTTCTGGTCACTGAGTGGGGTTGTTGCACCACTTCGTACTCGGGAGACTGAAGGGACATGTTTTTATATTAATTGAATTAAGCTTTTGTAGGTATCTTTCACGGTCAACGACCGGCAAAGTGGTTATGTATTGAGTGATCATATTGATTTGTGGTATTTTTTGTTATTATTTACTCCTGCGATTTCTGTACGAATTACGTTTATTGACCATAATTTGCGTTGGAGTTAATGAGAGGGGTTGTTTGTTTTCCCCCCGAAAGGGGCGGGAACGTTTGTCACGAGTCAAGTTCCCGGATGTGCCGGTCTAACGTATTGGGCTACCAATCTTGCAGTAGCAATAAACAATGGATCCGAGACATTTTCCTGTTCGTATATTCTGTTTATGTAGGCTAATGTATTTGTGAATGTAGCCTGCACAATGCAAAGAAATAAAAGATAAACTGGTGCATTTCCATACTCATAGAAATGAACAATGCGAGACACTTATCTCTTCTATGATCTTATCCCAGAAAGATTTTCTTTGACTTGTTAGTTTTTTGAACATTTATTTTATCTAATGACATAGCGAACATGATGAATTTAATCCACATATCCTTGCACTTGTGAAACTATTTTTCAGCATTCACGTTCCTCTTAAAGTTACAGGCACTCAATTAGATTTACACACCAAATGTGATGATATAGACAAGTGTAGCCTAATAATTTAAATATCAATATGATGTAATCGAATTACTAAATATGTTTAGCTATTAGTAATCATGCAGATCATAAAATACTATACATAATTATCAATATAAATGTATAGTTTATATGAATTCCAAAATTTGAAAAAGAAACCTATGACAACCATCACTTTCAATGTGTGTGTGTGTGTGTGTGGAGGGTCAATCAAATTCTATGATTGCCACTGATGTGAATTATCTCACAAATCACACAAACCAAATCAAATTTTTAAAAAATCGCAATAGTATCGAAATTGAGATTCTTCACTTCCTATTGGTATTGAAACAATAATGTTGGTATCGTGACAACAGGAGTTGTGGATGTGTCCCCACCAAAGCTGAGACCAAACCTACGCCCTTGACTGTGGTCTGATATACAGTAAAGTCTTAGGCCTTATGTATACACTAAATTAGACTGGAATGTGTAAGAAAGAAAGCCAGTTTCAGTACAAAGCACAGAGCACCCAAGTCACTCAAACAACTTGAAAAGTTGTATCTTGGAGGAGTGAAGGATTGGCGGTGAATTAAAGTCAAAGCAGATCATTCGGCTATATTTTAGTCAGTGTTTAAACCCAGGAGTAAGTGTAATGTTATAAAGAAATTACATGAAAAGCAAAACACTAGGCCTACACAACAAGTTTTGAAAGCCCTCCTGTGGTTTTCTTTTTCTTTAGGCTGATAATATCATCCTGGATACACTGATCTTCACAAGCAGTAGCTCTACTCTCGCTTCACTTAAATCTTACAACTTACTAACACATATATAGTTAAAATCAGTTTTTATATAGTTAAAATACAGATTACTAATCTTGTAATTCCTGTTGATGTGAATAAACTATTCATCAATCTGTCGCCTCTGAACTCCAAACAGATTAATCTCTGAAATGTGTATTGTGTGACACCTTGTGTGGCCTTGCTGTATTGGTGCATCATTGTCCTCAAGGTACATTTGCTACTGATTCTTCTGTCTCAACTGTATTCAATGACTGAGATGGACAAGCACAACTATAATATACCTTTCCTCTGTTTCCTCATTCCATTGTAACAGCATACCATATTAACAAGTCTGTGGGATTCATGAGCACATGTCATTAGTTGAACCTTAACTCAGTGTCTTTGGTGGTGGTTAATGAGGTTCCCCCTTCATTGTGAAGTGCTTTGAGTGCCCTGAAAAGCGCTATATAAATGCAATGTGTGTGTGTGTGTGTGTGTGTGTGTGTGTGTTTTGTGTTCTTGGTCCTCAGTAGCAACCTATATGACAATAACACTCTGACTGAAATTGTCTTTGACAGGTTGTAATGAATTTTGAATAAGTCAGATGAATGGTAAGATAATGACATACATGCGTTGTTTCATTTAGCTTTAGCGTCTCACTTTTACACAGCATGCATGTATTATTTCCTTCTGCCCTCTAATATTAATGGTATACTTGCTAAGCCTGTTAACACACCACACATCGTTAAAAGAACTTGTTCCAACTTCCTCACAGGTCTTATGATTTCTGGGAAACAGTGTGGCAATGACAATGAGACCAGGCAGGCTCATACAGGCTCTGCTGCATGTCCCACAAGAGCAGCGCGGGCGTCAACACTGATCAGTGACCTGAGGGTAGGGCAAGGCAACATAACCCTCACAACCGTAAAGCCAAAACCCGCCAGTCTCTCTGAATTTAAACTTCACCAAGAACCAAAATCAAGAATTATTGAAAGGATTATTGAAATAACATGGACAACAATACATAATAGATAGAGGTACACTTAGATAGAGGTACACTTAGATAGATAGAGGTACACTTAGATAGATAGAGGTACACTTAGATAGAGGTACACTTAGAGGTACCCCACACAGCAAAAGGACTCCGCGGCGGATCCGCCTAGGAGTCTACTGCTGTGAGGTACACTTCTCATTTGTGTGAAACATTTCTTTCCTTTCGGTTTCCTTTCTCTTGTATCTGGCATGAAACCAGAAAACGAGAGCAGGCAGAACAAGCAAGAGCAGAGGCCTTGTTTAGCTGACAAACAATCATTTGCCTTTAACATTGCCTTTAAATCAATAATTACTGCATGGAAATGACTGATTGAAATGTATGATATATGAGAAAGCCATAAGGGACCACAGGAAGGCTTTTAAAACTTGTTGTTTGGTGGTTTATGATACTGATTTAATCATGGAGGAAACATGAACTGGAATATAATTGAATATGACAATGTCTATAAAAACAGCTTGTCACGAATGCTGTATAAGTTGAATAGTAGGATAGTAAGAGACCGGGTATGGTTGTAACATGGGGAGAGTTGTAACATCACCAATTCCACCAATCAGGGATAAGATATGAGCCATGTGACAGTTTCTGACTCCTCAGACTTCCTTAACGATCACACATGGACATTTTCAAGTTGTTAGTGCCATTTATCCCGGAGTAAGGAGAAAAATTCAACATCTGAGGTAAGAAAGTAACTTTTTTTTTTTAGATTTATTTTTTTCTAGTGCTTTTACCATTGTAGATACAGTTGTATGAGTTACATCAGGTCAAACTATAATTTCTCTAGTAAAGAATGGTGTAGCTCTCTCTTGCTAATGTCAAAGCACCATGCTAATACAGCTAGCTAAACAATGGATGACAGTGGTGGGGTAGGTTGTAACACATTTTTTGAATATGTTACAACCTGTGGAATGGGGCTAGTAGACCCATTTAATGTCTGTTTAATTTCATCTTTGTGTGTGTAACTGTTCAGCCCTCTCTCTCTTTCCATGAGAGACACAAATACATACACACACAAAAGTATAAACGTTGTGGTTTTTATATTTAGTTTAAAACGTTAATATGATCTCCATTCTCTATGTGAAGAAAGGATTGTATGGTATACAATATGTTGGTGAATCTATTTTCACACCCTGTGTACCCTGTTTATGCAATAAATCAGTATATCAAATGGAATTCCATTGTTATTCTGCATTTTTTTACCTGTTACAATCTACCCCAATAGGTGTAACAAAGGTACACACTGTATTTGTCATAATCTCACAAATTCTGTAATATAGTTGAAGAGATTTAAATGGTTGCCACTTGTAGTAGACAAATGTGGGTACTTTGCCAAAAATTTCCAGAACTGTAGCTTTAAAAGAAATGGTAGTTTTAGGTGCTGAAGAAAAATGTGTTACAACCATACCCGGTCTCCCCTATACATGTTTCATCTCATTTAGCTTTTAATTCATAATAGTTAACACAAAAGTTAACACATCACATTTTTTTAAAGGAATAGGCTCCTGACAGTTGGATATCTGTGGCAATGGCAACCTCTCTACAAATGAAATCGAGCAGCATTTCCCCATGACTGTGTAATAAACCGGGGTGTTTGGTTACACTTGACAGTATCAGAGAATGTGTAATAAGGGGAGAACCTCCACTTTCGGAAAACTTCCGGTTTCTGAACTGGTTGCAGTTCCCGTACTTGTTGAGGGCACTCACGAATAAGTGCAGAATGAATGGAGGTCTATGGAGCTGTACCCTTCAAAATCCACGGGCAAGTAAAGTGTTACCGGGTATTTTAAATGCCTGTGCTTTTAAATGAGACCACGGCACCCGATCAGGCTTGTTTACACATAGGCTCCGCTGCATGTGTTTCACTAGCCCAGCCCATGAGAGCAGAGAGGGCGTTACACTCAGAGCAGTGAGCAGACAGTATCATACCCGTGAGTTTAAAACAAGCCTCAAAGTCCATGGCACTTGCACAATGAACTGAAATAAAACTTCATCAACAGCCAAAATCAAGAGCTATTTAAAGGATTCCTGAAACCATATGGACAACGATCAGAGATAGAGATATATGCTTTTCAACGATCAGAGATAGAGGTATATGCTTTTCAATGGTCTGAGATACTAGTGTATTTTCTGTTTCGTTTCTCTTCCATCTGGCATGAAACCAAGAAGTGAGAGTTGGCAGAACAAGAGTGGAATAAGCTAAATTTAGCTGACAAACATCGATTTTTAAATGCAGAGGTGGAAAGTAACGAAATACATTTACTCACGTTACTGTATTGAGTAGTTTTTCTGTGTATGTTGTATTTTTTAAGTAGTTTATAAAATCGGTATTTTAAATTTTACTTGATTACATTTTGAGCGAAGTATTGTACTTCGCTACATCAAAAATCCCATCCGTTACTTGAGTAAACAAAAAAAGTTAAGACTAACGAAAACAGAAAGGGAGAGAAAAGTAATCCCGCCCTAAACCACTAGCCTAGTGATAATGATCAGCATGTAGCCTACAGCAGGACATGAATCAAGCTGGCGCCATGCAGTCTTTCTGAAAGTGATGGGAGATGGAGCTGGATAACAAAATGCATCAGATTACATGTGTAGCCTAACCTATGAAAGTGTATTTTCCGCTATTTCAATGGGTTGTCTCAGTTCGTTTTAGCACTAATGAGAGCGGAGATATTCAAGCAAACACCATGGGATTTCGTGTTTTGACGTTTGTGCTCACCTTTCTTTGGAAAGAAGTTTATTAGCAGTTGTTTCCCCTCGTTTTGATGTCTCTCTTTTTAATAACCTGACTTGGCTTTCTTGGAGAAAGACATTGCACCAGCAGCACAACAATTAGCGGTCCACTACTAGCGATGCTCAACTAAATAAACAAAAGATAGACTACCTTATGAATCGTGAAGGCGGACTAAACCATTTAGCTCTTTGGCAAGGGAGAGTGAGAGTGACCTTAGACAGTTTTCACTGTTTTGTATACAGAATCCAGTCAGTCAAACTTTAAATTTCGTCTGACATTCATTTTGACATTTAATTTTGAAGTTAAAATATTCAGGTAAAATAAATATATGGTGGACATATAGTCATATATATTTTCAGTAATTAACTTAAACTTCCAGTGAGTCTATTCGAAATGTTCACCACACATTATATTAACACACATATAAAAAATCCAAAACATAAGAGTTATGTGTATTAAAGTGGAATGACACAGGAAAAAAGTATTGAACTTGCCTACTGAAATTTCTTCAATACTTTGTGGAAAAGCCTTTAGACAGCTTCAAGACATTTCCTGTATGACAAAAGGTATTAGTCACAGTATCAGGTGTGATTTTGGTCCATTGTTCTAAACAGATTCCAGGGGTCCCTCTTGTGAATCCTGATATTTAGTTACTTCCAGAACTGTTTAATTGAATTTAATTGAATTGGCTGCCTTCAAGTCTTTCTGGAGCTTTTTCCGAGTGGTCCTTGGCTCTTGGAATTGACTATCCTTCTGACTCCCTGGTCAGAAATATTGCGTGGCCGGTTGATGATGCAGTGATGTTTCTTCCACTTGCAGATAATGGCTCCCATGCTGCTTACTGAAGATTCTGAAGTTTTGAAATGCATCTGTAACCAGTTTCATTGATATGTTTTGCAACAATAAGGTTGCAAAGGTCTTGGGAGAGCTTTTTGCTTTTATCCATCATGAAATGTTTCTTGTGTGACACCTTGGTAATGAAAAACCTTTTTATAGCCCATCAATATGTAGGCTACTAACCAAGCTTATATTAATTTGCACAGATAGAAAGGATAACTACTCTAACTACTTACAGATTCCAGCTCGTTCCTTCCCTTTCCTTGCCTTAGTGCTTTTTCTTAGCTTGTTCAATACTTTTTCCCTGTGTTATTCCACTTCATTACACATGACTACTTATGGAGTTGTTTGGATTTTTTATGTGTGGATTACCTGAGTTATTAATGCCTGGTGAAAATGTTGTGCCCCCTGTATTCCACTTTTCAAGGGCCCTCTCCTCCATTGGGGCCCTATACTTCCCACTCTCCCCCCTAGTTCGACACCCCTTTAATCTGCTGAACCTTCTGCTCATTTCCAAATATAAAAAAACTCTCTGCAACTCAACATTAGCCTGCCTGCCTCAGCTGCCTGTGAGGGGCTTTTCAGTTGTGCTGGATTACTGTTCATTGCAAAGCGACGCAAGGATGAGTGCAACTAACTTTGAAAATCAACTACTGCTCAAACTTAAAGGAGAACTCCGGTGATTTTTCACATAGATCTCCATTTCTCAACGTCACCGAGTACTGTCGGTATGAACAAAACTGAAACAATCGGTTTTACCTAGCTCGAGTTGCTGCAGCTACAGCGCTACACACTAGGAGCATGAACATGGCTGCCTTAGCTGCTGGCTGCAGCAACTCGAGCTAGGACCAAAGTCCTTTTCAGGCAAGTACCTCCACTCCACTCGGCGGCCATATTGCAAAACTTTTTGGGCACTTATCGTGCATCTATTTCGGCAGAAATGCGTGTGCGTAAGGCTTCACGACACCAATCTTGCTCCAGCAGCGAGATCACAACAGATGATTGGCACGATGGCACTCAATGTATTTTACAACACACCACATGATTGGCTCAATGTATTCACATGTCAACGTTTTGCTGCGGAAGGGTTGTGATATTTTGTATACAACTGACTAACCCCATGCATTACTATGGAGGATTTTTTGAGTGCTGTATCTCCTCATTAGAAAGTCTCTGGTAAAACTGGTTGTTCTGGTACCCCCCCCCCCCCCCCCCCCCCCATAAAAAAAGTAACTAAGTAACTTTTACTTAAAGTACATTTTAAATGAACTACTTTTTACTTTTACTTAAGTACATTTTCAGATCGGTATTTTAACTTGTACTTGAGTAATATTTCATCAAGGTATTGGTACTTTTACTTGAGTACAATATTTTCGTACTTTTTCCACCTCTGTTTAAATGAATGGAAATGTATGAAATGAGCAATAAGGCAAATAAGCCATAAGGGAAAACATAAAATATTAAGTAATCTGACTGAAATTGCTCATGGTAGTTTTACTATCATTAAACCTTTCACACCAGACAGAGATTAACTGATTTTAACTATATATGTGTTAGTAAGTTGTAAGATTTAAGTGAAGCGAGAGTAGAGCTACTGCTTGTGAAGATCAGTGTATCCAGGATGATATTATCAGCCTAAAGAAAAAGAAAACCACAGGAGGGCTTTCAAAACTTGTTGTGTAGGCCTAGTGTTTTGTTTTTCATGTAATTTCTTTATAACATTACACTTACTCCTGGGTTTAAACACTGACTAAAATATAGCCGAATGATCTGCTTTGACTTTAATTCACCGCCAATCCTTCACTCCTCCAAGATACAACTTTTCAAGTTGTTTGAGTGACTTGGGTGCTCTGTGCTTTGTACTGAAACTGGCTTTCTTTCTTACACATTCCAGTCTATCAAAAAGACTCCAATCACCATGGCAAACGACCAGCAAAAAGTTTTCAGGAGATGCCAGTGCGGGTGGTCTAATGTAACGACTTACCAAGGCCTCCGAACACACCAAGGAAAGGCAAAGTGTGGAGGATACGGTGAGGCCTTTACTCCATCTGCGTTTCTGACCACACCATCTCAGAACCGGACGTCACACAACTCTCACATAGAACCCAGCATGGTACACAAGCAGCAAGGGGAACCTGCTAGCCTGCGACACCTGCAGCAGACCTATGGCATATCGGGGATTAGTCTAGAGGACGAGCCACAGCAGGGGACCCTCAGCCGTGACTGGACCAGGAGGGACCGGGAGCAGTGGCCAATGGGCAAGGAGACATCAGTGACAACTGCCCAGCCACTGAGAAGCGTTGTGGAACCAAGGAGGGAAATGTACTCTGAGGAGAGGGCCCAGGGTCCTGATCCCACAGCAGCCCTGAAGGTGATGACAAGCAGGTAGGCGCTGGTACACCTTTCCAATCTCCCACCTGTGTCTTTGAGTGGCAGGAGCACACAGCACACATACAATGGGTGCACTCAATTCCACCATTCAATAATTCTCAAGTAAGAAACATTCATAATTAAAAAGAAAGATTTACGTTGTGCATGCACATCCTTCAAGGTTTCTTCCTGTTATAAGGGAGTTTACTATTGCCATAGAGCAGGGGTCTCAAACACCCGGCCCGCGGGCCAAATCCGGCCCGCGTCCTGCCCAATTCCGGCCCGCGACGTATGACAAAATAATAATGTAATCCGGCCCTTGAGGCTATTAATTGCGACAAACAACGATACTGATTAAAATAGACGATAGATCCAGGTACGGTGACATCTCATTTGTAGGCCTACTCTGCTCCACTATGTGCAAGACATCCAGAGCTTGATTCAAACCCAAAATCGCTGCGCAAAGTTTTCAGGAAATACTTGTATTACACGCGAGAAACACAAAGACGTGCATATGTAATGACGCGGAAGCGATGCAGGCCATTAGTGTTGCAGGAATTGAAGCAGAAATAGGCCTACACCAAATGTTGAAAAACGTTCACGTGTGATTAAGTCTTAGGTAAGCTATGTTATTCACCTATTCTAATTCTGAAGGAGAATATCCTTTTGGAGATTATGATCGATCGTCTATGACAGTGATAGTCACGGTGCGTCTGTGAATGGAGGTGCGTGTATACAACGGTGTCCACTAAGCATACCATGCTTGTTTCGACCCTCTGCCCAACATAGCTTGGAGGTTGCAGTGGTAATCGTGATAGTGTCCGTAATGGATGTGGTACAGACAGCAGGGCTAGTAGAAATAGGGCTCTAAAGAACTACAAAGTCACCCGCAATATGATGCAAACTTCTGGGTACTGCAGATAGGAACTGTTTGACCAGAATACTTTATTGTAGGCCTATATTGTAGTAATCTATTACTAAACCACAACATTACCCTGTTAATTTGTTATGTGGGTAATATGAAAAAAGGAAAGTAAACCTGCTTAAATATGTTCATCCAGTATTTACTGAAAGGTGCATAATTTGAGGTGCTTGCCATCCAGTGACAAATTACATGGGTAAATTTACCCCCTTCATAAACTTTTGTTTTACTCAAAGATTTTTACATTTACAGTAGGACTTTATCTCTGACCACTTTCAAGCCATGGCCTTTTGACATTTTGATATAAAAATCCAATGGTGTTGGCAATGGCTTTCTTAACCCTGATGCCTAGTTTGCCAGGTTTAAAAAAGTTATGAGAGGAAATATTTTTATTTGGTGTGAAACACACACACATACCTGTTTTTATGTTTTTCATTTATTTTATAATTTGTATTAATATTTATTTTATCATTATTTTATTTATAAGCTAAGGTTGCTAGCACAGGTGTCTAAAACTAGATAAAAACACTTGCACTTTCTGTTTGCAGTTTTGTGTGGTATTTGAAAAAAAGAACATTGCATTTTCAGAAATAGCCGGCCCTCCAATCAGATGACGTTGGCAGAATTGGCCCCCAGCTCATTTGAGTTTGAGACCCCTGCCATAGAGAGACATGTTTTCTTTATTCTTCTGTATGTCCGGTACATGAAATTGACAATAAAGCTGACTTTGACTTTGACATGTTGTGCCTCAGGCATTGAGCTCTGTAAAGTGATTTCAGATAATGTATGGTCTAATGGTACTGATCATTATAATTGAACATTGAATTGAATTATAAATCCAATGCTATTGTCAAAAGCTACTGTGTGTTGATTAAAGTGATCTGAAGAAACGACTTTCACTAACTTTCTCTTGTGCTTTTAGTGACGAGCTGGAAACGCTGAAAAAAGAGAATGAACATCTCAAAACCAGGTACAGTATTTCAGCTATATAGTAGACAGATTTTTATTTACATATTCATTAATGATGATCTTATTTTTGTCATAGTTATAGTTTAGGATTTTGACACAGTTTTGATTGTTAAGGGATGGCTATGTATAGATATTGAATTGTTACTTTATGCCCATAAATTGGGCATAAAGTGAGAAGCTAACAGCAACAATGAAAGCTTTGGAAAAACAGAATGGAGATTTAAAGATCAGGTAACTAGCTTGTAGTTTGTTATAAAACATGGTCTCCAAAAATGTGCTCTAATAAACTTACCAGTAACCAAACAAAAAAAGAGTCACAGATATTGTCTACTGTATATGTAATCATGAACATAATATGCATACATATACATATATATCAGGCAAGGGCATGTCAAATTATGTATTTACCAAGTAAGAACATGCCAAATAGAGGTCAAAAGTAGAACTCCTGAGCCGTATATATCTATACGGCTCTGGAACTCCTTGTACTCTATCGCCCTCTAGTGGACTAACAAGTACAATGTAGACAAGCTACATACAGGGGCAAACCCAAGTGCAACTTAACAATGACTAATGCTATCCTTTTGAGGAATGTGGAGTTTTTGTTGCCAAACTGAACCTTTTGCACTGTTCATGTGCATTCCATTCTCCTGAAGTCTAACAAAAGCTTTTTAATGGATTTGCAAACTCTTTTATTTATGCCTCCCTGGATCTTGAAAGAGATGCAATAACATAAATAAACCATGCAATACAAAAACACATAGTTTAAATAGTAAAACAGATTCGAATTAGACAATTGATAAAATGTTTGTCCTCTCTCAACACAGATACAATGAACTGAAGGCATCAAGGTAAATATTGTTTTATTTGGGTATTTAAGTGAGTGGACACATGAATAATGTGTTGCAATGTTGCAAATAATGTGACCACACACTGTTGCTCATTCAGGGAGAGTCTGACCACCGAAACCGAGACCTTGAAAAAGGAGAATGAAAACTTCAGGTGAACTATCTACCACGCATTGTTTTGAATTTCATTATGGTGAACTATCTACCACGCATTGTTTTGAATTTCATTATGGTTCAGACAAAACCTCAAAATATACTGAAAATTTGCTTTATGAAGTCAACAGTCAAGTAAAATTGAAAAGCTTTTTTTGCTATGTGTATGTTTGTAGTATGTGTATATTCTGATCATTTCTCCAATGGTGCATGCAGAGGATAGCTAGATAGAGTATGTGTATATTCTGATCATTTTTCCAATGGTGCATGCAGAGGACAGCTAGATAGAGTATGTGTATATTCTGATCATTTTTCCAATGGTGCATGCAGAGAACAGCTAGATAGAGTATGTGTATATTTTGATCATTTCTCCAGTGGTGCATGCAGAGGACAGCTAGATAGAGTATGTGTATATTCTGATCATTTTTCCAATGGTGCATGCAGAGGACAGCTAGATAGAGTATGTGTATATTCTGATCATTTCTCCAATGGTGCATGCAGAGGATAGCTAGATAGAGTATGTGTATATTCTGATCATTTTTCCAATGGTGCATGCAGAGAACAGCTAGATAGAGTATGTGTATATTCTGATCATTTCTCCAGTGGTGCATGCAGAGGACAGCTAGATAGAGTATGTGTATATTCTGATCATTTTTCCAATGGTGCATGCAGAGAACATGCAGGTTTAAATGCAGGTACAATGAATTCCTGGCCAATAAGTGAGTAGTGTAACAATACTATACAGTAGTAGAACACAACAAAAGGCATTTTGGAAATTACTAACTTGTTGTTCATTCTACCTGTTGCAAATACAGTATTATATTTTAGACATAGTTTTTTGGTTGGTGTTTAACTTAGGATGCAATTAACACATCTCCCACCAGCGTTTCTGCTTAAAAGATGTTGTGGTTTTTAATCTGAATGCTAAACAGTTTACATATTTCTTTAAGACCAGAGCAAGCTTATACGACACCTTGCCAGCAGTGTGATGATGGATTTGTGCAACTGTAAGTTCACAATGTTTTTATTCATCTTTGTATGCCTTGTATAAATGTATGTAGCCTAAATTGTATAACCAATATTTTTACCACCCACATTACACAATGTCAGACCATTATAAGCTCCTGTAAAGCTGAATATGTCAATAAAACATATTTCAGCAGTGAATATGTCAATAAAACATATTTCAGCAGTAAATATGTCAATAAAACATATTTCAGCAGTGTGAATTCATAAACTAAATATAGCTAGAGTATGCACAGTTGACTTAGAATATAAACAGATCACCTAAACCGATGTAGCCTACCTTTATTTTTTACTTTATAGTTACCATCATTACCTGAAGGCCAAGTGAGTATCCAATATATAAGACTATGCGGTTTTTTGGCTAGCACATATTCATTCGGCTACAAGGAAACAATAGTTGCTGTCCATGCTCATTTGTTTTAAGTAAGCTATACTGATTTTGCATTTTAGGGCCAACGTCCACTGGCGACAACAGATGCGTCTTTGGATTTGACACTCAAGAGATAGAAACATTTTCTAAACGTTGCCACTTTTGGCTTTGCTCCATTAAAAGTAATTCTAAGAGTTCCAAACTTTGGCGTCACTTGATGTACCCTAGACACTGCCAGTGTGCGTTGGCCTTTAGAGTGAATTATGCAGTCCTAAAGTAAGATGAATGGACTCATTTAAACAGTGAATTTAATATGCAAACACTTTATTGTTTCTAATAATCTGTACACTCCCTGCAAGGCGTGGTACAAACTGTATGTGATATGTTAATTACATATATATTTTTTGCTGATACAGGTGTTCTGAAAACTTTTATATGAGGTGAGACACAGGAAATGTCAAACTACCATTCAAGTGTCAAGATTATTTATTTCATGCAAGGACGTTAGCATTGATGATGTGTGATAATGACCATACTCTCCTCTCTAGATCTTCGGAAACAGATGTTCATCAATCATGTCAGGACTGTGGACACAATTTTAAACAACTGTAAGTTGTAGATATTCAGAAGAGGATTAGTAGCTGCATACTTCTTCCTCTTTAAACCATAACTAACTTTAAACTATAAGTAACTACATTTCGGCAGCCAGCTATTCAAGAAATGACAGATTATGAATGATACGCTTAACAGCATGAGTAGAAGTAGAATCTGATTTTGATATTGATTTATCTACTCTGATTTCTCAAATGAGAATTAAATAACTATTATGAGGAATTGTTTGTTATTAGTAAGTTCACATTGTTTAAGACTTTTTCCAATAGGAACATTTAGCAATGTTGAATTAATTTCAATGTTCTGCTTTTAGAGCAAAGATTCTACAGATTCCCACAGAAAATAGGCCTATACATGAAAGGTATGTTTGCACTGTAGGACATGTCGCATATGTGAGAGGGGGGATTTGGGGGTCCTCCCCCAGAAATGTTTTAACTTGTTTGATGTGATTTCCTGTATTCTGGTGCATTTTGGGTATGGCCAATACTAAATTCAATCAGATTCATAGCCTACATCCTGATTTGTTGATATTGAGGCAATGATTCCATGCAATGGCTTGGGCTTCAGGGCCCCCTGACCCCTTTGGGCCCCTGGGCCTGGGCCCGGTAGGCCCGTGCAGTAATCCATCCCTGCTGTAGGACAATCTACACATTCAACTTTCAAAGACCTAAAAACTTGTTCATTTATCTAGGTGGTTCACACTGTTTAATGTTTTTTTTTGTTGTTGTTCTGTTTGTTTTTTTACATTAAACCCTCTGATAGAACTAAAGCCAAAACATCATTTGAAGACACTAATGACTCATGCAGCGAAACAGAACTCAGGGAAGAATTGAACCAACTCAAGCAAAAGGAGTTTCCAAAAGCCCTGAAATCCATAACCTCTCAGAAAAACAGCCTGGAGGGAAAGACCCTGAAGGTGAAAATGCAGGTAATCTGTTGTTTGTGTTATCTTACAGAAACATAAATCGATTTAATTATTATTGTTTCTGATGAAGGGGAAAAAAACAGCCATTGCTGAGGTTTCATGCTGTGAGTGGAAATAATTGTAAGATCATTTATTTTATTAATCAAGCCTTGAACACAAACATCTTGGTGAAAAACAATCAGCAGATTGATAGGTACTTACCTGGCAAAGGCAACTGTGATGTTAGCAAGTGTGTACTATACACACTGTGCATATTTACAACATGACAGTATGTATTTGCTGCTGTTACTGCAACCCAAATTGCTCCTCAAGGACATTGAAGCTTTCTAAGAGAGTCAGCACTTGCACCTCTCAGCACTTGCACCTCTGAGTAAAGACTTCTGCTGCTATCATTGATTGAGAGACACTGTAAGCCAAAAACCACTCATAATACCCATAATACTTATTTGGAGCATCCAGTTGTCCACTTGTGACATTGAATAGCTATGATAAATAATGTTGAATATTATGCTTTTCTTTAGTGGACATTTGATATTGCAAAACGGGACACAACAAAAAAACAAGAGGAGCTACAACATATTTTCCCAGATAAAGTACATATTTGATATCAATGATTTATCCATATTACCTTCTCCAGATTAAATAAATACACACTACATGCCTGCTTTAGAGTTTTTATGCATGAAAATGACTGCTATTCATATCAGGGCTGTATCTTGATCTAAAATGAAAAGTGATATCCCCCAACATAGACACCAGGTCATCTGCAGCTTGCGTTCAGCAATCTCCAGACAGCTCTGTACAACTGCAGTGAATCTCACCATCGCAGGATGATTCAGGTAATATCCATTCACATGGATGAAAACTGTCACTGTTGGCACATCTTGACCAAGATTATTTCTGATGAATTTACCTTCTGTGCCCACTTGGAGGCAGTAGGGACCAGTTATTTTCATATGACTTGGATAAGACAGCAAGATGGGTGAAACTATCTTTTATAATTCTGCAATGACTGTCAGACTACAACAATGTCATTTTGTGCATTATTGCATTTTGTGCATTATAACTTGTATCTATGCCAAATGTTTTCTACAATTTAATAGTAACTATTTCTAATCCACAGGAGTTTATTAAAGATGAGCAGAAAGACGTCTCTGCTCTGCTGGTCAAGTGGTACAGGCTGAGCTGTTTGATGGTTCTGCACAACCCACCACTGCTGCCGAAGTGGGATACAGATGGTCTCCCTTGTAGTCTTGATGTGAGCATGTTTCTATTTGTTTGTTTTTGTTTGTCTTACCGTGTTTATTTGTTTGTCTTTACAGTATGTGCAATTGTACACCAGCCCTTTTCCCATACCTCTGTTTTGTGAGAGGGCGTTATGCAATCTTACAGTACAGATCTGAACAGGTGGACATGAAGACATGTATATTAAGTGCTTTTGTACCCAGCAGGTCCAGTGTGAAAAGGCACATGAAGACACAGCAAGTGAAGAAAAGAAAGGCTGTCATGTAGCTGTGAAATAATGTGAGTAATCCATCAGACATACAAGACTATACAATGCAACCAGAATGTTTTCAGAGCCTTTCACGTTTTCCATATCTTGTTATGTTTCAGACTCATCTTAAAATGGATGGAATTATTTTTTTTTTATCAATCTACACACAATATTCCACAAACAAACAGGTGTTTGGAGTTTCTTGTAAATTTATGTAAATGAATGCTTCCACAACTTCATTGGAGTCCATCTGTGCCAAATGAATTCATCGGACATTATTAGGAGAGGCACATGTCTGTCTATAAGGTCTCATAGTTGATGTATGTCAGTGAACACAAAGCCACAAGGTGATAGAATTGTCTGTAGACCTGCAAAACAGCATTGGGTCAAGACACAGATCTGGGGAAAGATACAGGAATATTTCTGCAGCATTGAATGCGCCCAAGAGCACGGTAGCCGCCATCATTCTCAAAAAAGTTTTAAGAATGTTTGAAATGTTTGGAGCAACCAACAGACTTCCTATATCAGCCCACTCAGCCAAACTAAGTAATCCGGGACGAAGGGGCCCAGCATTTTGACTTTCTGCATATAATATCTCAGAAGTTTTACTTTTATGTTTGTGGCCATTTTATTTTGAGCGACAGAAATGGGCTTTGATACAAATCTGTAAAGGGTTCTCTGCTCTAAACATGTTGCAATTGTGATGAGGCCTATACCGGTTTGTTGTTCGAACAGCACTTTCCTTAAATTAGCCACCACCAGCAGCTGTTACTCGGGCACATCTCAGACCAAGGTGTGTACCGATGCCCCAGCTTCAAAGTCATCAGTGAGAATTGTGTGCATTCAGCAACCCTATAGCTTACCCCTCTATGGAGAACCAGCCTTGCAACTTGATCTCCCCTGACCGGAGAATCACAAATTGCTTTACATTAATTGTGCAATGGTATTTGCATGAACTCACATAATATGATCTTGTCAGTAGACATGGCTATTCAGAGATTAGCCAGTTTGTGAAAAAAATCCACATGAACTGTGTGAAGGGGGAAGGGTGCAACCCATGAGTGATTTATGACAGTTGGGAGTTGTGTAAAATTCAAATTCTTCGCAACTTTAGGGGGATCCTATCCCAGTAGCTTAAAAACTGCTTTGAATACCTTTGAAAATAGTCATAAGGCCTGCTCGAGATGGACTGTGACTGACTTGATAGCCTTACTTGATCATTGTCAGACAGGAGGAGCTAAAAAATACAGCAGACAGGCATGTCTCACGGGAGATGTTGCAGAATTGTACTGGGGTTTTGCAGGAAGTTGCGTTTGCGTTTTTTGCGTTATAAAACTTTATATACATTATTTAAGCAAGGACCAAACGAAACATACCAGAGAGAGAAACATACCTGCTTTCAGTATCCCCAGAGAAATTCCATGCAGGGTTAAGTTTTTGTTTGGGGCCAGGCTGACCCCACTTTCCAGTTTTCGGAGCCTGCACTGCCTGCAGAGACCGTTTTTTTTTTTTTTTTTTACAGCATAATCACAGAATGGGCAGCTAGCGGTCATGAGGGGATGATTGCTGAATGTAGCAAAAAATGTATGGGCTTGAAATCACACAAGATCCCTGACTGTGGCCTTAAATACTCTTCTTATTCATTAAAATGAAAATGATGACAGACAAAATGAAATATTATGGTGTTGTTTTAATAAATTATGGTTGGCATATATTCAACAGGTCATCATTGTAGCACATACACATTCACATTCAGTATTAAGTGAATTTTGTACATTTGTGTATATTAAAAATCATTACCACTGTCGCCATTGTATTCACACATTCTAACATAAACGCAATGGGAAACATGTCATTTTTGTAATGGGAGATTGAAGAAGCTTGAGGAATGACTTCTCATAGCAACAGACGGTGATGCATAAAATCCAAATGTTGTATGTTGTGGAGGATCACACACCTCATGATTTATGATACAAACATGAGATTAAACCCAGAAGAGACTGTCAATATATGGGGAAATCATGTAGGTAATAGACATGGAAAAAGTGAGGAACTATTGTCTCTATTCATTTCAATGGTCGATGCTTGGCTAGCTACTTCAGTTATAAATCAACTTGGCTGTTACCATCTTTAGACATGCGCTCACTTTAGAACACATTTTCACAAACAAACCAATTAGCTGCCACATTACAGATGGCAGCAAATGACCATTTAAGGAAAAACGTGCCTTCTTTGGGAGATTCAGAAATGGGCCTACATGTATGAATGTTACTTGCCCTTTTTTAGCCATTTAGGATTGTCTTACCCGTGCTATTTTTTATAACTATTACCTTTGATAGTATGGTCTGAAGATATGATGCTATGATACTATGATGATCAAATCCATAAACTAACATCTGTAGATTATGCTGGTAAAAAAGAAAATATATACAAAGGAGGTGTAAAGATTATGTTTATCCAGATTTAAAAAGGAAATCCAGTCTAAATACCATTATACAACAATTGGGTTCTATGGAACTATTTATTTGTTTCTGATTGGCCGAGAGACGTTCCATGAGTTGGAATATCCCTGGACATTTCAACTCAGACTCAGCACAGCTAATAATAAATCACACAATGTGAAGATTTGACACCCAGCTCTCCACTATTTCAAGCAATGGGTTACTCCTTAGCAAACCATAACGAAACAGTGCTGTGGATTAAGCCACACAGTCAACTCAATGTAAGTAAGATAAACGAGGATGCTAATTGTTCTCAGCATTGCCAGCATTGTGTATAATATGATTGTCACTTGGAGGAGACTTGTAGATAACGTTAGCATAATTAGCTAACCGCTGCTAACGTGCTAGCATCGTCACGTCAGGCTGTGCACAGTAGTGTAACATTTATTCACTATACATTAATAAAGTTGAGTGGTTCTGCAATGTAGATTATGTTTCCGTTTTTTTGCAGTACCATGTCCCTTACATGACATGGCCCAGTGTCCTTGTAACATGCATGCAGCAAACCTAGATATGAATGTGATTTCCACATTTCTTTCAAGAAGACATGTAAACCACAAAGACCCGTAACGAGGGGTCTGGAATGTTGGTTACCTAGCAACCAAGACGCTGTCTATTGAAAAGGGAACTATTTTTTGATGCGTAAGAACGATGTCGAAATTAACATTTTTAAACAATAATGGGGTGTTTTCAGATTATTTCATTTGTGGTAGAATTGTTGTATAAAAGCAATATAGCACTCGTGATCGTGGGATTGGTCATGGATATTCCCACGGCTGCGCTACTCGGCCTCCGGCCTCGTGGCTACGGCCGAACAACACCCGTGGGAATATCCATGACCAACCCCACTCTCACTCGTGCTATATAGTTTAAACAACAAAAATAAATGATCAGTCATATAAGCAGAATTTAAAATATTACATTGAATTTGACACCATAATGATACAATTACATCCACACAAATATAAATTTAGCTTTTATACATTTTGCACTGTTGTTAGATATCTTTGCATACTGGTGTCAGTGTGTGTGTGTGTGTGTGTGTGTTGGGGGCTAATAGTGTTGAAGTCCATAGTCATCGACTGTCAAACTCATTTATTTTTCATTTACCTATAAAGCAATATGTGAAGTTTATTTCCCAAAACAAACATGGACATATAATCAACTTGGATATGATCTATAAAAAGAAGCACTACTTACATGTGAGTGCAGTATGATTTAGCAATAAAACAATTATTCAATGCCACTAGATAATAGAAACACTATATGAGTAGATTATAGACATTGATTTTAAGTACATATGCCCAAGCAACATATTGACAGCGACATTTTCTGAATTATATACGAGGAATAAGAGAGGAATAGAAGAGCGAACAATACAAAATTACATCCTTGATTTTCTCTGTGTTATTATTCTTTTTAAACTTGGAGTGAAATACAGTACCCTTTCCACATTTTTAAAACAAATAATTGATCTAAGCTTATCCTGAAAGCAAACACTGAAAAACAAGGTCAGTTCTCTGAGCAATTGGATGGTAGTAATATTTTAAATATTATATTTAAATATTTACATTTGTTTTGACTTTGTTTCACAGGTAGTTTCCTGCTGAAAACCTGTGATTTATTCTGCTTTCAGAAACAAAGTGTTCCATTAGCCAAAATTAGTGATGGCTTGTGCAACATCTTGTTGAGGCCAAATAGAGTGCTTACACACTCAACAATCTGAATGGTAAGATTTTCACAATCAGTTTTGCTAAAGGAAAATTCCGGTATTTAGCACTTTGAGTCCCTTTTCTGGTTTGTTTTGGATGAACTAGAGTGGTGGACACCGAAATTTTGACGATTGGTCCTGTCTCGACTTTTCTGACTAGTTTTGAATCGCCTTTGACTACTCAGGGCTCTATCTTGCACACCAGCGCAATTGACTTTGGATCCTCGCGCTTTTGTCTTTCTTATTTTGCAGTCAGCGCATATTGGAATTTTTCCTCCACAGATACATGTGCGCCCACGGGGGCGTTTCAGCGAAAAGAGGGGGCGTGTTCCGGCGCAAACGGTCACTGTTGATATTTTGCAGTTTCAGAAAACAATTCCGCCACAGACGAGGAACCTCCTGGTCTAAAGTCAGTGGCGCAAATTCAGATGCTATTTTAAGGGCGCATGCATGGCCACAGGCCTGCAGAAATTAATGCTATGCACACCGATCTACAGACACCCTGTGCACAGATGGAAACATTCAAAGCCTTGATAATATTTGTCCGTTACCCGGTTTTGTTCGTGCATTGGTCAACTAAAAATTTAGTAGCCTATATAGTACATCTACATGCAATATCTTTACAACAACAACGCCTAATTATGACCTATTAATTTGGACAACTTTACAGCCCTATAAAGGCTAAAGTTACCTTTAGTTTTGTTCCAATTTACCGTTGTGTATGACTTTAAACATTGTGTGCGCTTTAACATCAGCCTATAAGCATTATTCCAGCTGCGCCAAGGTTTTGACAAGCACCACAATTTTGCCTACCTTGTTGTAGCCCATCTGAAATAACTCCAAACTTTGCTATGTGCCCTCCATCCTTTCGTTGTTTTCAAAAAAACATTTTATATACATGATGGCCTTGAAGTCTTGAGTTTGTGAATTCGCTTAAGCCAAAGCTCCTCATTGTCTCAAACATAAAGGTCCAATTCACCAAGTCAGAAGCTTTTTCTGCATCCAAAGTCAATAAAAGGAGGTCTGTTTTTTCTAATTGGGCGTAATCCATTACATTTAGAGTTTGGCTAATGTTATCGGCCAATATTCTTCCTGGTATAAATCCACACTGATCCGCTGTTATTATATCTGTAATGGTGTCTTTTAATCTATTGGATAGGATTGAGGAAATTATCTTATGATCAATATTAAGTAGTGATATAGGTCTGTATGATGCACATTCTGAGGCATCTTTCCTTCTTTATGTATAAGTGTAATTATTGATGATGCCCATGTTTGTGCCCATGTTCCTGTGTCTAATGCGTAATTATATGCTTTCACTAATAAGGGGCTAATTTGATCTTTAAAAACGTTATAAAATTATTTTTTAAATCCATCATCCCCTGGGGATTTTCCTAGTTTTAGGGCTTGTATTTGTTTATTTGCCTCTTGTAGTGTAACTTATTTCGTTAGCTTCACATTATTTTCTTGTGCTACTTGGGCTCAAGTTTCTCAAATAGGCCCGTATAGCTCTCTGGCCTGTATAAATTTGCCTCTGGCCTGTATAAATGTTCATAATAACAAGCAAATTCTTCTACAATCTGATCCTTATCTGGTATTATTTTAGATTGGTGGGTCCTTAACTTTGCAATATGTGAGTTCTTCATTTGTTTTTTGAGTTTATAAGCTAATATTTTTAAGGACTTTGGTCCACCATCATAGCCTTCTTGTTGTGTGAATCAAATTAGTTTTTCTATTTATTTTGTACGTAGCTTCTCTAGTTGTGCCCGTTTAACCTTTAGCTTTCATTTATCTTTATCACTATTTGTTATACTGTGTCAATTTTCCGTATCCTTTATTTCTTCAATGAACTGTTTATCTTGTGCCCGCCTTTTATTTATCTTAGCTGAAGAATTTGAAATGATGCATCCTCTCATTACTGTTTTAGCTCCTTCCCATATTATAACTGGATTTATATCACCTGTGTTGTTTATTTTTATATACTCTATGAACTCCTTTTTGATCATCTCTACAAATTTTGTATCTTGTAAAAGTGAATTATTTAGTTTCCACAGGGATTTGCCCTTGCTGGATTGTAGAGTTATTGTCAAAGAAATTGATGCATGGTCTGACATATTAATATGATTTTACATTCTTTCACCAAAAGTTACATTATTATTATACATAATCCATACGTCTACGAGTCCTATTTCTAAACAGGCCCTCCTCAATAAATTTGCATTTTTCTCTGCCCGATGTACCTTGATGCTAGATGAGTCCAATTTAGTGTTCATTACCAAGTTGAGGTCCCCAGCCATTGTTAGAACTACTTTAGACTTTGTAACCACCAAATCAATTAATGTGAGCATCGATTCTGGACCCATATGTGGTGGATAGTACACATTGCACAAAGAGAAATCCATTCCTCCTATTTTCCCACTACTAAGACATACAGTACCGTCCTTCTCTACATACCGTTTCCCATTTCAAAGTTCACACGTTGTTTAACTAATATTGCTACTCCTCTTCTCTTTGAGTTGTATGAACTATACCATACCTGACTGTTTGATACTTTCTTTAACTTCTCGTGTTCCTGCTTTTCTAAGTGTGTCTCTTGCAAGTATACTATATCAGCTTTGTCTTTATCCATTTCTACCAGAATCTTTTTTCCTCTTGATGACATTATTCAAACCATTTACATTAAGTGATATTATCTTTAAGTCACCCATAGAGCAATTGAGGGGTTTGAATACTGACTCTGAATTAGCGTGAATCTGCGCACATTAATCCGGCATAATGTAGATGATTTTGCTGTTGATAGATAGATAGATACTTTATTGATCCCCAAGGGGAGATTCAAGGGGAAATGATGATGATGATGATGTATGTCTGTATGTTTGTGTGCGTGCATGTAGGTATGAGTATACAGTGAAGGGTGAATAACATGGAGTGTGTGTCGATGTGGTATTCCTGGAGCTGTGTTTGGCTTGACATAACAAAAGGGACATTAAGACCAAGACAACATTAAACATAACATTAAACAACATTGAGCTGACAGTGGGATCTATTCATTTTGTACACACACACACACACAGTCACACACACACACACACACACACACACACACACACACACACACACACACACACACACACACAACCTAGCCTAAGATAGCCCTATCTGTAGTGTTTCAGATGCAACATTGCTCTGCATCCAAATAAGTTCACATTCACAAATGAGATGGAATGATTTGTCATGGAATAACCCAACGACTAAACTCATATACTAACGCACTACATTCTGATGTATTGATAGGCCTACTTAGTTCATAAAGCTTGTAGAAAGAAACTAGGAGATATCAGGTAGGCACCAGCAGGCAGTGGTATCACAGCATACACTGTAGGCCTGTATTGTTCAAACTGGACACAAAGCATTGGTTTTACCAGCATGTGATGTGATGATGTCTTTAGAAAGTGTAAGGTGATATGATACCTTGACAGAAAATATCAAAAAACAAATCATCATATCAAACAAAAAATAAGGCAAGATAAAGAAGAGATGTCATGACCCACCAGGTACATGCTTTTTTGGCACTGACACTGATACTGAGAGAGACTGTTGGTTTCCCAGCTCACTGGATTACTGAAGTTGCAGGTGTAGAGGACTTCTTGATCTTCACTCCTCAACACATTCAAAACAGGCTCGTTCTCCTCTCCCCCAATCCAGGCCCAGGAGTACTGTGTGGGGCCCTCACCAGTTCCTTTACAGGTCAGGGTGCAGTTGGGAGATTCAGGGGTGCACTCTATACAGGCTTTGTAACAGCCTCTGTTCAAGGGAGGATAAAACCATAAACATTAAGGCTGCAACTAACAAACATGTTTCATATGTTCTCAATTAATTAATTTGTTGTTTGACCAATAAAATGTCAGAAAATAATTTTAAAAAATGATCAGTGTTTCAGAAAGCCCAAGATCATGTCTACATATGCCTGGTTTTGTCCACATGCCAACAATATAGTTTACTTCCATAGGAGAGACTAAAGCAGAACAATTTAATGATTATAACAGGCACAGTAGAGTGACTTTTACAAAAATACATGACATAACAATTAAGCATTATTTGTTTTAGTGGTTGAGTATCCAGCAGTTTAAACTCATGTAGAGACAATATGAAGGTATATTAGGTTTCAGCAAGCAAAAATTGAACATTCACTTGTCTCCTGGGTTAGCTAAACAAGATTTGTCTATGTGAGAATCAAAATACTAAGGGTACATTAATCCTTAAACCTGTGTCCTTAAAAAGTGTCTGCTAAATGTAATGTAATGTAAACCTCTCACAACATATTGTACTTATCAATCAATTAAGAACATGTAATTTAGATACAATCTTAAATTATTATTAGTGAATTATTCCCAGGATACAATACCAAGTAATCTAAATTAGATACATATATTAAGGCTTTGGCATTAAATAAGCTAATTGTTTGAGATTTATGCAATAGGGAAAGATGTCTTTATATGAACAGCTCAACTGACTGATGGGGAGATTTTTATATGTTTTTATATTACATTAAGACAACTTTCATAAAAGGGCCTTTCGATAAGTTTAGCCAGCCTCTCTCTCTCTCTTTCTCTCTCTCTCTCTCTTTCTCTCTCTCTCTCTCTCTCTTTCTCTCTCTCTCTCTCTCTCTCTCTGTCCCTCCTCCCTCTTTTCCTCCCTCCCTCTATTTTATTTGTTTGTAACAATGGATTGTTTTGTCATTCACAGTTGTGAGTGTGTTGTTACAGCACCATACGTTTCAATAAAAGATGTAAACAAGAACACCAAAAGAAAACATGTTAAGTAGTTCTTACCAATTACAGTAAGGGTCAGACTTTGAGTTGGGTCCTTGTTGTTCACCTCAGCCAAATACGTGCCATTGAATATTGACTGCAGATTTGAGATCCTCAGGGACCATTGACCTTGGATCAATGATGTAGATGGTGTGTTGAAAGTGCCATATTTAGTAGGTGGCGCATTATCTTCCTCAAACCATTCAGCAGCTTTATCCTTGCCATGTTTCCAGATAATGGAGGAGATTTTTGTTCCCTCGGGTAGCTGCTTCACTTTTAACTCAATTGACCCATTTTTCTGAGCATACATTGTTTTTGAAGTGGCTGGGGAAGAGTGGGAGGGACAACAAATAATATTGACACATGTAACAGACTCCTTCACCAAGAACTAGGAACACTCAGCTGGGCAAAATACCAAATGTTCTTGTGCTTTAGGGAAAGAAACAAAACAATAGAATATAACGTAACCAGGCTTGGAATCTCACCATTCTGGGGGCAAGGCCACTTGGCCTTCAGTTGGGCATATTTGGTGGGGGGCACAAAGGCCACATGTCAGGGCACCAACTATACAGTAGTAGCATATAAAAATGATCAAAGTTGTATTTAGCCTATTCACTGCAGTAGACCTGCATCACTGTATGAAACATTACAAAAACATGAAACATGACATATTACATAGAACTGTAAATCATCTGATCATCTAATAATTACAGATATCTAGGCTATATATAACATTTATTTTATATTTGGCCTGCTATGAAATCATGTATTGAACAATTTAAGCACAGCTCAGCTTTAAGAAACTCAAATAGCCTAGATGCATGCTTAGCATTTTGTGATCATTAAGGCTACTTTCACAAACTCTGCTGTCCTCTGATTTACCAATATCTAGGCGATATTTGTAACATTTAGTTGGTATTTGGCCCGTTATGAAATCATGTGGAACAATTTAAAACTTAAAGGCCAAATTTGGAGACATCCTTGCATGTTGAAATTTACTGCAAATTCAAAACTGGATTACTCTGGAACAGCTAACTGTACAGGGGACTGCTTTACACCTTTGTGTTCGGTAAGGTCTGCTGTTTATTCTGATATATGGTTTGTCATGTGTTAAAAGAAGGTTAAAATAAGTATTCCACCGAGATGAATGGGTAGGGAGATCATGGACGCAAAACCTTCAGTAGAATGTATGATTAAATTGAATTATATTATTTACTTTTCTCGCGAACCGTTCAACACAGCAATTATTGGCTAACAACGTTTAAAAGCTGAGAAAAAGCTCTTTCATGTGACACTTGTGATGTCTGTGTGATGATGAGTAGGCTAGGCTACTTCACGAGTAGTTCAACTGAGAAGAATGGGTGAATTTGGACGCACTTTCTTGCGCTGTCACTTTCTCCACTGCAAAAGACTACATTAATTTGCGCTAAATTAATTTGGGCACTTTTTAGCGCACGTGGAACACTTAATTATATAAAAAAAATTGCACGTACATGTTGAATGAAATTTGACTTGTGCTGCACAATTAGTAAATCAATATACAATTAAGACAATAAAGAGACCAAAATGTGTTAATTTATGTTGCCTAACAAAACCTATACAACAGAAACGTTCGTCTTACTGTAACACATAGATTTGCAATTGCAAACTACCGAAATTATTTGTAGCCTATGTGGTCGTCCTCACGTTATCTGTCATTGACTTGGGCAACAGCGTAAAACTTTATCAGGTGACCAGTCGGCTAAAAATGCTTAGTTGTTTGATTTTACTGCACAACAAAATGATTACACGTTGGGCTTAGAGGGCAAACTGTACGATTTTACTTGATCTGTAAGACAATAAAGAGACCAAACAGTACGAGGAGTTATAGTGGGCTAGTGTTAAATTCCTACCCTGAACGTATAAAAAACGATAAAAAAAATAGTTACAGATTTGACAGAAGTGACATTTAACTGAGTTATGTAGAGCATACAGTAGATGCTGCATATGTTGGCCACAATCTTACATGCATTGTTATCTTTACTGCATTCAATGACACTAGATCACACATAAAAACAAAGCTTAACCCTCATTATGACAATCATGAATTGTATCCTTGAAAAAGAGGTAGCATTTATTGAAAGCCAGTATAGCTTCTTTCCCCATACCATCACCCTCAGAAGTAGCCTGAATGACCTACATAATCTGTTATGCCACATAGCTTACTTGTGCCAAATGTACTGTGTCATGTACGCTTGTTGCTCTACCCAACTCCACTTTCATGTAGCCTACATTGTTTGTAGGGCTACCATTCCCTACCATGAAAAAGTATTGTGATATTGATTGATAAGCATTTGGTGCGATAGGTGTGTATGGACCACCCCACTGGATCAGCATGCAGGTGAACCACAGTTTGATTGCACAGTTTAAATAGAATACACTAGCTGGGTTTCATTTTTAATGTGCATTTTAACTATTTGAAGAAATCATGACTGAAAACATTTTATATGTGCATGTGCCTGTGCATTTGCACTACCCTACCCTACTGCACGACGGACAATTGCGCTATTCTATCCCACCCATAGTGTTCTATTTATTTATTTACAAATGTACATACTGTAATTATACTTACTGTATACATAGCTATATCCTACTGTTCTTCATAGCCTACTATTCTTACTGTTCCCTGCTGAAAAAAACAGCCTGACCAGCTAAAGGTGGTTTGCTGGTTGACCAGCTCGTTGACCAGCTTGTTTGACCACCCTACAGTATGATGGTTGACCAGCTAGACCAGCAAATCTCTTGTGAAAACATACCTTCAGCTGGTTTACCCACCTAACGATGGTAATTCAGCTGGTTTAGCTTGTCATACCACCTCAAGCTGGTCAATTTAGCTGGTGTTGCTGGTCTACACTGCTGGTTTAACTGGCCGTGCCAGCTTATGTTGGTCAAACCAGCATGACCATCTTGCACCAACAATGTCAAGCTTGGCAGGCTGGTCACCAGCATGACCATCTTGCACCAGCTGTATCCCACAAGACAGGCTGGTCACACCAGCATGACCAGCTTCCTCAGATGGTCACGCCAGCATATCCAGCTGGTGGCCCAACCAGCTACACCAGCAAAAACCAGCAAGAGCTGGAAGAAAACCAGCAAAGACCAGCTAAAACCATCTACCAGCATAAGATGGTTTCTAGCTGTTTTTTTCAGCTTGGCTCTGTTTTATTCTTATATGTTAAGTGAGTATTGTGCAGTGTATATGGAAAAGTCTGCATGGAGACAACATTTTTGTTGTGTACACCGTATCCGCAGAAGCATACTTCCCTTTAAGAGACAATTATTTGAAAATCCATAATCATTAGGCCTAAATACAAAGCTGAGTTATATGTCTCTCTCTTTTTTTTGCTGAAGTGAAAAATGATCTGATTCCTGACTTGTTTAGTTCCACCGCTACTGAGGCTCATA
The DNA here is from genome assembly GCF_018492685.1 of Alosa sapidissima. Taxonomy (NCBI): domain Eukaryota; kingdom Metazoa; phylum Chordata; class Actinopteri; order Clupeiformes; family Clupeidae; genus Alosa; species Alosa sapidissima. Next base: position 1,544,774 of record NC_055958.1, on the reverse strand, counting down.
GATTATACTTGCCTATAATGTAATCTGGAAATTGCTGCCCAGATTAAAAAAAATAAAAATAATGCCACTTATCTCAGCTGGTATTCTGTCTATAATGGAGTGGAATGGAAATTCCACTCCATTATAGACCATATATATGAATGTAAATACAAAGGCACAAGTATAATATGATATCATATAGAATATAATTAGAATAATATGATATGATTTATATGGAGCTTGTTCATCTGTATAGTACCAGTGCTAGAGCCCCAGGCTATATTCATTGCTATCTTCCCCAAAGATTCGATACATATTATAGATCATTAAGTGATGTTTACTCTGGATAGAAAACAAGTAAAATAGAACTTACCTGAATATACTGGTTGCAAAATAAGAGCAAGGAACCAAAGGAATCTCATGGTCATTTGCGACATGGTGTCTCTCTCTGTGATGCTTGCTCAAAGACGTCACGAAATGGATGGCACTCACTGAGAGATGTACATGTGTACACTTCCCACAACTGTTTCCTGTTCTGACCATATGAGACTCTTTCCCACAAGTTCACACCAGTTTTTTTTCTATTTGCCCTGTGTACCCTCTCTTGTGGCTCATCACCAAGTAGGCCGTTTGTGTCACTGTTCACTCACTGGGACACTGATCACTGTTAGTTGGATTATGTGTATTAACTTTGATTATGAAATATGCTAATCTCCAACAAGGCCGTAGTCATGATGTAAACATTGGGGGGGACCAAATCTGTGGTGGGGTCTGAGGGAATTTCAATACATTTCCTACCATGCAAAAATATTATTAAAAATCACAAACAAGTCGTTAGTTAGGTCAGTCAATTAGGGTATTCCAAACTTTTGACGGACATAGGCATGGCATTTATGGATGGATTATTACATTACATTACATTTGGCTGACGCTTTTTTAACCAAAGCGACTAACAACATGGTAAACAGTAAGTTTTAGAACAATTCTCACAATTTTAGGACAGTTTAAAAAAAACACATTAGAGTACAGTAAGAATAAGTGCGTCGGTGAGTGCTGTATTTTAACAGTTACTTGTCAGTTTAACGGCTGGTGAGTGCTAGGATCAGTAAGACTTGTTGTAAGTGTTGCTATGAGAGTAGATGTTCTCTAAAGAGCTGGGTCTTCAGGAGTTTTTTGAAAGTGGAAAAGGATGTCCCTGCCCTTGTAGGAACTGGCAGTGTGTTCCACCAACGAGGAACAACAGATGAGAAAAGTTTGGATTGGCTTGAGCGTACCGGTGGTAGAGCTAGACGTCGTTTGTCAGAGGAGCGCAGCGTAGTGTAAGGTAGTGGAGGTAGTGTAAGTCTGTATGAGGGCATTCAAGTAGGTGGGAGCAGAACCGGAGACTACTTTGTAGGCAAGCGTTAGAGACTTGAATTTGATACGGGCCGCCATAGGTAGCCAGTGTAGCTGGATGAGCAGCGGGGTAACATGTGCCCTTTTGGGTTGGTTGTAGACCAGGCGCGCCACCGCGTTCTGGATCATCTGAAGTGGTTTCACTGCGCAGGCTGGGAGACCTGTCAGGAGGGCATTGCAGTAGTAGAGTCGTGAGATGACTATCTCATATTATGAACTCCTGGGCACAGATGCCCCCCCCCCCTTCAGATAGAGGGGTCCTGAGGCATTCTCCCACAGAAGATTTTTTTATTTTTAAAAAAATGACCCACCAGATGACTTCTGGTGAGTTTTGTGAAAAGAGAAGGGTGGAGAAGAAGCAACTTCACACAGAGGCTTGGGCTTCAGGGCCCCCTGAGCTCTTGGGCCTCAGTAATCCATCCCTGGACCCGTGACTCCATTTGTGTTCAAAATGTATACTTTAAAAGAAATTACAAACTAGAGTATCTTATGATAACCTCTATATTACACAGAATGTGGTTCTTTGACTTATTACTTACACCTGAAGATTAAACTAAGGCTCAGACTCATAGGTTTGGCCTAATAAGATTTTGTCTTTTAATTTAGATTTTATTATGCTGGCGGCTAATCACACAATTTTAACAGTTTGAAAGGGACAGGATTCAGGAATAGGCTACTAAGACAGGCCCCTCTTCTGTCTGACTCACTTCATGCTACCCCTGTATGCATTATAGACTGGCTTCTGACAGAAATTACGTTTTGTGCCAACATGTAGAAACACTAGGCCTACTACAGCCTTTAATTGGTGAATGGAGGTGCAAATTCCTCTCTTTGGTTATTGTCCGCGATTCACATTAACTGTAGGCTATCATCACATTGTAAACGTTTTTTCCAACTTGTGTGCTGTCGCCACATTTGATCACATTTTGCCTGCATGGATGCGCGATTGAGTGCGCATCTAAATAATATGCAAGATGCAACAATCATTTCTAAGAGGCCTATAAACGGTAATTTCTGGCATTACTACTAGCATATGAATGCATTATTTATGTTGAAAGACGTGAAAGAAATGACACAGGCTTGCACAAATTCATCATTTAAAAATTAAACGTTTCACTTTCGCTATCATTCCGAGAATAGGCTACAATATGGAAAATGTTCCCTTTCAGTCTGATCGGCTCCAAAAATGTATGGGATTTCCTTAGCCTGTGCTACTCCTTTCCAATAAGTTTTGTGAAAATTGTACCGGTAGCTTTTGCGATATTGTTGACAGCCCTACCTCACCGCAGTAGGGTGCAGTAAATGGAAGCTTTTGATAGCGCACACCACTAACGAAAAACGGAAAATCACCAGGACAAACCACTCAGGGGTGTAGGCTACTCTGGAACCATAGGTCACTAATTTGTGCGTTAGTTACGTTTGATTACATTTCTGATGCGTGTTGGTTTCCTGTAGGCCTAGTATAGCGCTTTATTCTTTCTTTCTTTTTCTATGTCCGTATATTGTGGGGGGGGGGGGGACATTTTGGTCATATTTGAATATTGGGGGGGACACGTCCCCCTCAATGTCTATGGTGACTACGGCCCTGGGGGTCATTTCTAGAAAAGTTAGCAACGACGTTGCTTAACCACCATGGTACGACGCAACTTGCGACCAAACAACGACACTGTTACACCTGTTTCCAGAAAGCATCGTACCTGTGTCGCAATTCGCTACCTCCGACGTTCGAACACCATAGTTCCAACAACGTTGTTGATGATGCAGCGATACATATCATTGGTGGAAACAGTGGAAACGTGTAATACCCCACCCCCTAGAAATGTTCTGTCACGGCCTATGTCGACATGTTTCTAATCTAAACCGAGTGATTAATGCTGGTATTGTCATTGCCATCAGCCAAAACCTAAACCTATTGCAAGCATATAAAACAGTTAACTTAAGCAGACCAATATGAGTCATTATTTGTGTTAAACATCTGTGTTGGAAAAAATATATAGCCTGGACAAATATCTGGGTATCCCATAGGTTATCAAGTGTCTCGTGGCTTAACGGCAGCGCGCTTGGCCGGAGTTCGCATCCTAGCTCTTCTTTTTATCTCTGAGTAGGCCTACGAGACACAACAATAGGTTTTGACCATACATATTTATGTATATAGTTACTCTACATCGAGAGTACAATAGGTAGGTATACATCAGTCAAAAACAATTGAATCTACGTGTCACACTAGTTCACCTGCAGGTAGCGAGAAGCAAGAGGACAATCTCACATCGTAAGAAAATTGAACCTACAACGTTGGGATAATAAGTCATCTGCTTTAGCCACTACACCATTTAACACTGCTGTTGTTAGGGACTGTGAAGATTATAATACTAAAAGCAAGGCAATACTTTAATTAACATAAATAGCAAGAATGAGCCAAGTAGGGGAGCAGTGTCTTCATCAAAATTAAGCTACAGGATAGATTAATCATTGAGTCACGAAATAAACATCCACTTCGCAAATTTTGGTTAGGCGGTTGTGATTTTTGGTTAGGCGCTCCGGACACCAACAGGAACTACCAAGGAACGACACAAGTGCGACTGCCGGCTGGGCAGTAGTTCAAACGACCAAACTTTGCGTCCTTGTTTGCGATTGAGAGTTCGAACTACCCTTTCTAGAAACACCAAATCCAAGAACGATGCAGCGAACTACCAAGGTTGCGACGCAAGTTAGCAAACGATGCTTTCTAGAAACGACCCCCTGTTCTCCAATATAGTCTATACAATATGTAAAATGAATTCATTTGATTTGTATCACTGATGTAGGTCTTATATATGCATTCACAGCAGAGTCTACAGATCTACATGTAATAGCCCCATCCCAAAGACATTTGTGATACAGCCTGATATCACCAAACTACGGAGCCCCGGATATGTCATGGGGAAAAAAATAATAAGTTGTGGCCACGAAATAGCAATTCGTTCCCACAAAATAATAAGTTGTGGCCACAAAATAGCAATTCGTTCCCACAAAGTACTACAAAGTTTTAATCTTTTTTAATTTTTTCCTCTCCACTGGTGTGATGGCCTTCACCTAAACAAACACAGATATCGGTTACACTAAAGACTAGGGCCAAAATGGCGTCAACATCTCAAACTTGTTTGAAATCCATCCAAACTGAAGTGCAGATGTCTGATGAAAAGTACTGTAGTAATTGATCTCTGTGTGCTTTTGTGTAGGTGAGTTGTGTTTGTTGTTTTTGTAATTCTTTGTTGGTTATCAGTAGGGTGCACTAAGAAAGCACACATCACATGGCTGAGGCCCTAGTTTCAAATACACACTGGCGAGATGGTCACATGGCTGAGGGCTCTAACATGTAACAGTATGTGAAAAGTCTGGTAGCCAACTTGCTAAATGACATAAGAAATTGGCGTGTCATTCTACGCCGTTTGGTACGGAGCCCCGGATATATCATGGGGAAAAAAAATAATAAGTTGTGGCCACGAAATAGCAATTCGTTCCCACAAAATAATAAGTTGTGGCCACAAAATAGCAATTCGTTCCCACAAAGTACTAATTTGTGGCCACGAAATATTAATTCGTTCCCACGAAATAGGTAATTTGTGGCCACGAAATAGGTAATTTGTGGCCACGAAATATTAATTCACAATTAATCACAGTAGGAGACGTTTGGGAGCACGGTAAGGTCACTTGGCAGTTAGCCTATCTGAACATGCAATAGTATTCAGCTTAGAGATAGAGAATAAAATGTTTAAAGTTGTTTCATGTTTAATGAAGTAGGCTATCAAACCCGTTTTAACCATGTCATGGTCCATCCATTTCAATAACCTGGCAGCTTCGAAAATCTAAGGCTGAACGTTCATAACATATTCTGTTTAGGTTACTATGTTATAGTAGCTTAGGTTAGTAGACCTAGTTCATAAAACAGAGTAGGCAAACCTTTTCTAAATCGTCATAAGCCGACGACATAGGCTACTGTAGTTGTTTAACTAACCATCACACGTCGTTCTCTTTTTACAGTAGGCTACATTCACTCAGTGGCCACACACACAGCACGTGAATCTGCAAGACAGCAGCTTGCTAATGGTGGTAGTTCACTGTGATAAACATTAAAATTATAGCCTGACAAGCCAGACTAGGCAATAACATATTTGCTGCCGCTAGGGTGCGTCTAGATTTCTAGGCTATTAAAATTAGCTTTGAATTTAATCAATAAGATGTAGCCTTATAGCCTATGATCTCTGTGTAGACAAGAACATGTTGTTCCATGTGCCCTTTTTAAAAAAAAATTGAGCCCCTGCCCCTTCAAAGGTCTCTGCACGCCCCTGGATGTATAACAAACGAACGATCATCGTCATCAAGTGTTATGAAATGAATTAAAATCTTCATAAATCCAGGCTGAGTTTGCCACGTTTAGCCTAAATAATCAGACAGATAGCTTGCAGAGAAGCAGCCCGTTATCACATAGCCAAAATAAATCCCTAAATCCTATCACTAGTATTTTGGGTATTGAGCCAACCAGCAGGTGAGACAGAGACTTTGCACTGTGATAAAGATGACATGACACTGTGTAGACGAATTGATTAATTAATCAGACTCATATTGTAGCCTACTAATGGCAATGTTTCATAATTACATTACATTTAAGGTGAGGAGCAGTCACAAGCCTCCAGAATATGTGAGGAAAATGTGGACCAGGAGGAGGCACAGGACAGGAAGGCCTAAGTGATGATTACCAAATATGAGATGAGACGACCATGCTAGAAAGTACAGGATTAAAGAGCTGCATGCTAAATAATTGTAATCTAAAAAAACTGGCTATTTTAGAGGTCATTTCAAACATCTTGCCTGAGCAGAACATAAATACCACTAAGTGCATTAAAATAATGATAAGTTAAGGTGATTGAGTGCTGTATTTCAGTATTTTACTTCTTTGTGTATATATTTAAAAAAAAAAAGACGCTGTTATTCTCAGTCCTGCATATAGCCCGTGATTTTTTATTTATTTATTTTTTTTTTTGGGGGGGGGGGGGGGGGGGGGTGCCCTTTTTTCAGGTCAGAGCAACTGCCCCTCAAAATTCCTGTGCACGTCCCTGGTATATAGTCTTAATTTTTCTATTTAGATGACTTGAAAAGGTAGCCTGACGTTGTCATACTCAAATTCTAGTCAGATAATTCAAGTCAAATTCTAGTCAGTATTCTAGTCAAATACTGCTCCATTGGGACGTAATTATGGGGCGTGCTTCAACCGATACAGGGGGGGAATGCCTCTGCATTCAATTGGATAGACCTAACCAATCAGACCAACAAAATAGCTGAGCGTGAGGTGTAGGAAGAAAACACACGAACCATCCTTCTGCTCCTATATCCCCTCCGTTTTTAAAATAATTCTGTTGAACAGTGATATGCTACAAACATGTTAAACAGCTGGGAAAGGCTGTCGCAAAGGCAAATCCCTCGAACAGGTGGTCAATCAGAGATTTCAAACGAACGATGGAACATGTCGCATTGCAACAGCGCTGTTTTCCCTTGATGAAAGTGAAACCACCAGATCTGTTTCGACCTCACCCTGACCGTCACTACGGTCTAAAAAAGGAATGATCACCTTCGTTCTGCCTATCACCGAGACCATATGTCAACAAAGTCATGCCCATGACCTCCGGAAGCAGAACGACTCGAGCTTGTAAATAGCGGAGATTGCTCCCGGTTCAGTCTCTCACCTTGATCGCCTCATCTGAGACCTGTGATACGTGAGTACGTACTTTCACTGCTTTCTTGCTTTGACTGTGTTTGTTAGTCTGCATGTGGCAGTAACCTGTGTTTTTTTCAGGAAACTTCGTTTAACTTTGTTTAACTTTGTTTAACTTGTTGACGCCTTTCCTGAGTTCACCCCATACCGCACGCGGAGGGGCTAGTGTGAGCCTGCTGCCTGCGTTCGCGCACTGCTGCGGGCCGCCGTTTCAGTGTTATTTTCCTTTTGTGTGTGCCAGGTTTCCGGGTTGTTGTTTGTTAACTACTGTGTACCTTATCTGGCTGTTCGCGGCTAGTTGGGCTTGGTGTGAGCCTGCTGGGTGCGTTCGCGCACCAGCGTGGGCCACCGTTATTATTTCTGTTTACTGCTCTGGCAGCCGGAACCTGTGTGGGCCTGATCAGCGCGTATGTGCTCTGCCGCTTAGGCGCTAATGTTACTGTGTGCTTCTTGTTAGCTTTGTTGTTGTGTGCTAGGCTACTTGCAAAAGGTAAGTTTAGCTGTTTGTGTCTGCTAGGTGCAGTCTTGCACGAGGTGCGGGCTGCTGTGTGTCTTTTCTCCAGTTGTCCACTGGTGTACGTCGGCGCGTGCGTTCGCGCACTGGTGGCCGCATTCTTTGTGTATCTGTTGTGTACCCGGTCGCTGCTGTCCGCAGCTAGTTGGGCCAGTGTGAGCCTGCTAAGCGTGTCCGCACGCTGCTTCAGGCCACCCGTGTACTGTATTACACCACTGCTGTATCTCTTTACGGGCTGCTGCTTGCAGACCCAGTGCGTTGTACGGCCAAGGTAAGTGCCTTATTCTATTGTATTGTGTTGTATTGCATTGTGTTTTTCTGTGGTAGGCTATGGCGTCACACTACTGCAGAGTCTGTAGGGCCACTGTCGTGATTTTTATTGAAATATATCCTTTAGTTTATATATCTTTTATGCCCGTATGGGCAACGCCCTGGCTATCACTCTGGCGGCTCTGCGAAAAACGATGAGCCCGGAGGACCATGATGCAAGGGCCCTGGTGGATGGCGCACTGTCAGCCCACTCCCAGCTGACGCGTGATGTGGGGAGTGCTATGGCCTCTGCGGTGCTGTGCCGTAGACAGGTGTGGCTTGCCCAAACCTCTCTCCCTGATGCCATCAGGACAGACCTGTTAGGTCTCCCCGTGGTGCTTGGGCATGTGTTCCATCCAGACTCCCAGGGGGTGCTGGGCAGAGTGGAACAGGCTGGCGCTTCTAGAGAAACTGGTCAGCGTGTGTGCCACAGGCGTGCTCCGGTTTCCCACAGGGCAGCATCAGGTAAGTATGGGCGGTGACAGCCCGCCCGAACAGGTAAGTATCAACTATGCTGCCCCACGGGACCGGCGTTTCTTGCACCAGACCAGAGCTCAGCCCCAACTCCCTGGCCCAGAGGACAGCAAAGACCTCGACGGGGCGCAGGCAGAGGTGCAGGCCGCGGTGGCGGTCCTGCCTAGGGATCCGGGGCTGCCCGTCGATTGCCCTTCCCAGCTGTCCAGGACCTCCTGGGAAGGGATTGTGCCAGACTCTTGGGTTGTGGCTACGGTGACTCACGGTTACCGCCTACAGTTTCGACGGCGGCCCCCTACGTTTTCAGGGGTCAAGATGACGTCTGTGATAGACCCCCTTTTAAATTCCGTGCTTGTCAAGGAGGTCCAGGAGTTGCTTCTGAAAGGGGCCATCTCAGAAGTACCGCTGCACGCACGGCACACTGGGTTTTATTCCAAATATTTTATTGTGCCCAAAAAAGACGGAGGTTACCGGCCGGTCCTCGACCTCAGGCCCTTGAACCAGTACCTCAAGGTGCTGCCATTCAAAATGGTCCACGTTGGAATAGTGATTCGTTCCATCCAGGAAGGGGAGTGGTTTACGTCTCTGGATCTAAAAGACGCGTACTTCCACGTCCCTATCTGCCCAGCACACAGATCCTTCCTCCGCTTCGCCTTCCAAGGCAGGGTGTTCCAGTTTCAGGTCCTCCCATTTGGCCTTTCACTGGCCCCCAGAATTTTTACTCGCGTGGTGGCAGCCGCGCTAGCCCCCCTGCAGGTCCAGGGCCTAAAGATCCTACCGTACCTGGACGACTGGCTAATTTGTGCCCCATCTCAGATGCAGGTGGTGCACGACACCAACACGGTTCTGACCCATATCCAGGCCCTGGGTTTCACGGTCAACTGGAAAAAGAGCAACTTGCAGCCCCGCCAGCAGGCGGATTTCCTTGGTGTCCTCCTCGACTCGGTCAGCATGACGGCGTCTCTCACTCCACGGAGGGCAGACAGCTTGACCGAGGCTCTGTCAGGCTTTCGGCTGGGCAGACTGGTCACCGCCCACAAAGTCCAGAGGCTGTTGGGCTTAATGGTCGCGGCAGCTGCGGTACTGCCATTGGGCCTGCTGAAGGCACGCCCCCTGCAGTGTTGGTTCAATGCCTTTCAGCTCCACCCGAGAGACGACAGGCATGTGAAGTTGCGGGTGTCTCCTGCTTGCATCCGAGCCCTGCGTCCTTGGAGGGACAGGAGGTTCTTACTTCAGGGTGTTCCACTGGGGGACCTTCCTCACAAGAGGCAAGTCATCTCGACAGACGCTTCTCTGACAGGCTGGGGAGCTGTCTGGGAAGGGCTGTCAGCGAGGGGCGTGTGGCCTCCCTCCTGGACGTCAGAGCACATCAACGTCCTCGAGCTGAAGGCCATCCATCTCGCCCTGCAGAGGTTCCTGCAAGGGTTGCGAAGCCAACATGTTCTGGTGAGGTCAGACAGCACCTCGGCGGTGTATCATGTCAATCACCAAGGCGGCACGAGGTCCTGGCGGTGCCTCCAGGTGGCGGAGGAGTTGCTGTCATGGGCATGGCCGCGTCTGGCTTCAGTGAGGGCAGTACACGTTCCAAGCGTGGAGAACAGGGCGGCCGACATTCTCTCCAGGACCGGGCCACTCCCGGGGGAATGGAGATTGAACCCAGAGGTGGTCAGCCAGGTCTGGGCTCAGTATGGGACTGCACAAGTGGACCTGTTTGCGTCGGCAGAAACGACTCACTGCCCTCACACTCTCTCGTGGGACAGGGAGGCAGTTTGGGCCTGGATGCTCTGTCACAAGACTGGCCGACAGGCTTGTTGTATACGCTTTTCCTCCATCCCCTCTTGTACTTCAGGTCCTGCGGAGGATCAGGGAGGACCAACACACAGTTCTGCTGGTTGCTCCACGGTGGCCGGCGAGGCCTTGGTTCCCAGACCTTCTCCGGCTCCTGCGGGGTCAGCCATGGCAGTTACCCTGCCGGGCGGATCTTCTGTCACAAGCAGACGGGCAGATCTGGCATCCGAACCCAGGTGCCCTGCGCCTGTGGGTTTGGCCCCTGCAGAATCCGTCATTGAACAGCTAGCTGAGTCTGTGCAGGAGACTCTGAACAACGCCAGGGCTCCTTCTACTAGAGCTTGCTATGCACTCAGGTGGAGGACCTTTTCGGATTGGTGTGCCAGCTTGGGTCTTGAGCCAGCGGTTTGCCCTGTGCCACAAGTTTTGCGCTTCTTACAGTCCTATTTGGATCAAGGCAAGGCGGTCAGTACTGTGAAGGTTTATGCCTCGGCCATTTCAGCCTTTCACCAGGGTGCGGATAACAGGCCCTTGGGTAGGCATCCACTGATTGGTCAGTTTTTAAAAGGGGCCCGCCGGTTGCGTCCAGTTCGCACTTTGCTGGGCACCAAACTGGGATTTGCCCACTGTTTTAATGTCACTTACTGAAGGCCCGTATGAGCCCATTTTAGATGCAGATCTGCGATCTTTGTCTCTGAAAACTAGCTTTCTCCTGGCTTTTTGTTCGGCCAGGCGCGTCGGGGAGCTGTGCGCCCTCTCCGTCAGCGAAGACTGCCTGAGGTGGCAGGCAGGGGGCACTGGCGTGTCACTTTGGCCTAATCCAGCCTTCCTGCCTAAGGGTCTAAGTCAGCAGTCTATCAACCAGGTTCTGGAGCTGACCCAATTCCAGCCGTCTGCTGCCTCACAGGCAGAGCGCGACAAGTTGCTCACTCTGTGCCCAGTCAGGGCTTTGAGAGCTTATCTGGCCCGTACGCAGTCATTGAGGAGGGAACACACTCAACTTTTTGTCTGTTATGGGGCGGCGAAGCAGGAACTACCGCTTTCCAAACAGCGGCTGTCGCATTGGCTGGTTGAGGTTATTTCCCATGCCTACCAGGCTCTGGGAATGCCGGTCCCTTCGGGTACAAGGGCTCACTCCACCAGGAGTATGGCTACGTCTTGGGCTGCCCTTAAGGGGGTAACAGCAAGCGATATCTGTGCAGCGGCTTCATGGGCGACGCCTTGCACTTTTACCAGGTTTATAGGGTGGACGTCACTCGCCCAGCTCCGGTTGGCGACGCTGCCCTCATGTCCGTGACCGAGCGAGGTTTTAATGCTTAGCTTAGAGCTCCTCGCGACTTTTTTGGTATGTGTCATCCCTTTTTTAGACCGTAGTGACGGTCAGAGTGAGGTCGAAACAGATCGTAAGTTACGCATGTAACTATGGATCTGTGAGACCGAGGGATGACCGTCACTATCCTTGTCGCTCGGATCATCCTGAGGCGCTCAAGGTAGGAGACTGAACCGGGAGCAATCTCCGCTATTTACAAGCTCGAGTCGTTCTGCTTCCGGAGGTCATGGGCATGACTTTGTTGACATATGGTCTCGGTGATAGGCAGAACGAAGGTGATCATTCCTTTTTTAGACCGTAGTGACGGTCAGAGTGAGGTCGAAACAGATCCATAGTTACATGCGTAACTTACGTTTTCGCACATCTCAACTTTGGCCAAAGTTTTCAGAAATAATCGTTTTCAGTGATACAAACTCATTAAATAATATGAATTTTCCATATGGGGTCTTAAAAGCCATGTATCCTTCTAGCCACAGCGTTTTTGTTTCAAACATAAGCCTAATCTAAGCGTGCTCAGATGACGTGATAGACCAAGTGCTGTTGCTCACCTGTCCATCATCGTAAAGCCTGATTTGATTGGTCCGCCTGATTTAGGGCGATTTATTGCCCCACAATGGAGCAATGCCAGACCGAACTTCCCGTGGGGCGGGACTAAATTCGGAATGGCACCCAGGCTATTGAAAAGGTCTTAAAAGTCGTTAAATTTGCTCTTGGAAAATGTGCACCTCGTACACCTGCCAAAACCCCTCCACCAGCAGCCCGTCAAATGACCTTAGCAGCATCGTTTTCAAAACGATGAAAACGTTTGCACTTTATTGCACTTTAGTTTATTGTACTTTGAATTCTGTTCAGTTCTATTTCATATTTGTTGTAATTTTGTTTCTGCTTTGTTTGAATAAAAAAATAGTCTTATTTCAACTCAATTGTGGTTAATCACTATGAAAATATAAAATGTTTTGGATGGATACCACCTGTGAAGTTAACCAAGAATGGTATATAATCTGCAGGGATTGTAGTGAAAACAGTAAAGGGTAAAAGTGTGATTTCATGGGGTCCTTTAATGGAGATTTCAAAATATCGAGATATGTATCGTATATCGTGAAATTGAGAAAATGTATCAGGATATTCATTTTTTCCCATATGGCATAGCCCTACATCACACTGGAGTAGATGAACGCTCTGAGGGTTAAAAACAGAACCCCCCCACGTGACATTTTCTACTCCTTCCTCCTCTTCATCCAAAGGTTTGTCTGTGAAATTACAAGAAACAAAATGCACATTAGGGTAATTATAGCCAATCTATAACTGTAGAATTTTTCCAAAATTAATTATTATTCGAAGTGTAGTTTGGAATCTGTTGTTGTTAACTTCCAAATGTTCTGGGATTCTGCTGCTGTTTTCATATAGCAAGTGTAGATTCCTTCATCCGTCTCTTCAACCTTTGATATGTGAAGTTAAGTTGGCGTTGCAGGATCAACAGCCATCCTCTTGGGGGTAAATCGAACAGCTCCAACAGTATTATAAGGGCTGTATATAAACACTGTCTTGTCATATTTAATCCAGATAATCTGCACCAGGTCAGAGGTCTCTGTTGGTTCATTTGATATGCTGCACTAAAACATAACTGTTTCTCCAAGGGAAAAGGCTGCTCTTTCTACTGAAGGAAGCAGGGACTGAGTGTCCACGAAGCCTGACAACAAAGCGAAGAGCATTTCTGCTAACTGACAACTAAAATCAGCAAACACGTCTGGATGTATTATATCTATAATCTCTGCAGGGAAACAAATAAATTTAGTTAAGAAATGTAAAAAGTAAAAGTAATTTGTTTACCAACAATGTGAAGAACTATGAGGAAAGCAACTCTGCTTCTTTGGTACTGTTGCCATGGCATAGTTACTGTTCCCATGGTTGGCCTGGACCACTCAGGCTTAGCTAAAGCACTCAAACCAACCTCTCTCTACTCTCTGTGCCCTCTTCCTGTTCTCTCTTAATCTGTGTGCTGCTTGCCCTCTTCCTGCTTGAAGATGTTTGGTATGCTACGGCCTGCTCGTGAACAGACCGCAACATAAAGGGAGACAACAACAGGTTCAAATTTAACCCTTTATTAATATCGATTGATACCAACATTAACAAACTTAAGTGTCATGGGGAAATGAGTGTTGAAGTGTGTGTGTGTGCGTGAATGCAAATGGTGTATCAGTATTAGCATGTAAGATGAATAAGTGGAAGGATAAGGGGGAGAATAGAAATAAAAAGGAGAGAAAGAATAACGTGCCAGTGTAGAGAAATATCAAAGTGCCTGCAAGAAAGGAGGAAAAAGTGCCTGCCGAGAAAACACCCCCTTTATAGCCCCACCTCTCAATACAGGTGCACCTAATGTAATAGCCTAACCAGGCCCAGCCCTGCCCGTGCACTGACAGACCAGGACCTGAAGGGGCACAGGGGGTTGTAACAGGTATGAACCATGTGAAATGTTCAGGCTGTGATTCAATGTCCTGTTTGCTATATGTTATTGAAATGCTATTCTGGCCCTACAAGTCAATGGTTTATTTTAAAGCTCACATTAATAATATATTTTATCCATCCATCCACACACGCACGCACGCACGCACACACACACACACACACACACACACACAGGAACTGGAGTAAGACTGAAGAAGCATGGACTATGGAGTATTTTCCCCAATATACCACATGATGGGGCCATTTTGCTTATTTTGTGGAAGTCCCCTGTCAAACATGCCTTAAATGCCTTGAACATACCTGCCTTCAAAGCATACTTTATGATTCTGCTGACATGGTTAGAATTAAACACTCTCCTTCAAAGCATACTTTATGATTCTGCTGACATGGTTAGAATTAAACACTCTTGGAAGTACCTTATTTTGCAGTAATGCTTTAAACATTGAAAAAAAATACAAGTGCTTGATGACTGCCAATTCACACAGTCAAGATATCAAAGGGATAAGTTACATTACATTACATTACATTACATTACATTTGGCTGACTCTTTTTAACCAAAGCGACTAACAACATGGTAAACAGTAAGTTTTAGAACAATTCTCACAATTTTAGGACAGTTTAAAAAAACATTAGAGTACAGTAAGAATAAGTGCGTCGGTGAGTGCTGTTTTTAACAGTTACTTGTCAGTTTAAAACGGCTGGTGAGTGCTAGGATCAGTAAGACTTGTTGTAAGTGTTGCTATGAGAGTAGATGTTCTCTAAAGAGCTGGGTCTTCAGGAGTTTTTTGAAAGTGGAAAAGGATGTCCCTGCCCTTGTAGGAACTGGCAGTGTGTTCCACCAACGAGGAACAACAGATGAGAAAAGTTTGGATTGGCTTGAGCGTACCGGTGGTAGAGCTAGACGTCGTTCGTCAGAGGAGCGCAGCGGTCTGGAGGTAGTGTAAGTCTGTATGAGGGCATTCAAGTAGGTGGGAGCAGAACCGGAGACTACTTTGTAGGCAAGCGTTAGAGACTTGAATTTGATGCGGGCCGCCATAGGTAGCCAGTGTAGCTGGATGAGCAGCGGGGTAACATGTGCCCTTTTGGGTTGGTTGTAGACCAGGCGCGCCGCCGCGTTCTGGATCATCTGAAGTGGTTTCACTGCGCAGGCTGGGAGACCTGTCAGGAGGGCATTGCAGTAGTCGAGTCGTGAGATGACTATTGCCTGAACCAGAAGTTGGGTAGCATCTTGAGTCAAGTAAGTCCTGATTTTCCGTATGTTGTAGAGTGCGAGACGGCATGACCGGGCGACTGAGGCAACATGATCTGAGAAGTTTAGTTGGTTGTCAAGAGCAACTCCTAGATTTCTTGCAGTCCTGGTCGGTGAAACAGACAGGGAGTCAAATTTGATGTTGATGTCGTGGTGTATGGTAGGTTTAGCTGGGATGACCAGCAGTTCAGTCTTTGAGAGGTTCAGCTGGAGGTGGTGTGCCTTCATCCATGTAGCTATGTCTGAAAGGCAATCCGAGATCCGTGCTGAAACCAGGGGGTCGTCAGGTGGAAAGGACAGATAGAGCTGTGTGTCGTCTGCATAGCAGTGGTATGAGAAGCCGTGCGAACGGATAATCTGTCCCAAGGAGGTGGTGTAGATAGCAAAGAGGAGGGGGCCCAGCACTGAGCCCTGGGGGACACCTGTGGTGAGATGGTGAGGTGCGGATAGCTGACCAAGCCATGATACGTTAAACGAGCGTCCTGTGAGGTAGGATTCAAACCAGGAGAGAGCAGAACCGGAGATTCCCATGTCAGCGAGTATAGAGAGAAGGATACGGTGATTAACCGTGTCAAAGGCAGCCGATAAGTCAAGCAGAATGAGTACTGATGACCGAGCGGTCGCCCTGGCTTCTTTTAGTTGAATGACGTTGAATGACGAATGAAGTTAATTGAATGACGTCAATTCTCAGGCGACAAAAGGAATATGAAATACAACAGTTGTAGAGTTTTACTTAAAGTGCCTGAATAAAGCACATATGAGTGAGTCAAGGGAGCAACATCAGTCATTTGAGGATACTGAGCTACAGGCTTTGCGCTGTCCGTGTACTGGTGCACTACTTCATGGGGCTACATGTGACATTTTTACAAGCTTTTAAGAATGCCATTTTGTACTCACCTCACTCATTGTTTACCACAGTGAAGAATGAAAGAAAGAAAGAAAAATAATAAGAAAGACAGGAAATATGAATGAATGAAGGAATTAATGAATGAATCGATCAATAAACTGTCAATCAATGAAAAATTAATGAATATCCACATTCTCCTCACCGACAATATGCTATTCTTCTTCCTCTTTCTCTATCATGACACAGATGTAGCAGCCACACTTGCTCTATTGGGGATGGCGCTCACCTCCCATGGTATACACAGCCTACTCACAAACTAACTGGGGCACAGCAAGTTGATTTGCTTGCTTTTTCTCTCGAACCCCCCCTCCCCCTCCCCCTCCCCCTCCTCCTCTTTCTCTCTGTTTGAAGTCCACGCACATGGGCAGTGCACAGACGTTAGTTAACCAGTGACAGTCAGGAAGAACAAGCAAGCGGGCTGCAAGTAGTTTGCCTTTGTTGTATGGGCACACCTCCAGGGAGTGTTTGTCCTGAGCCTGCTAATAGCTGGGAGGGGCAGCGCCAACCACACATGGTGTGTATATATGTGTGTGTGTATATGTGTGTGTGTTTAGGAAGATGTATGTGTGTGTGTGTGTGTGTGTGTGTGTGTGTGGGGGGGGGGGGGGGGGGGGGTTGGTGGCACACTTATTGGTCTACATCGTTATCAGGAAAGGAACTCTGCACAGATGGTTGGAGGAGAGAGGGTGAGCTGTTGCTGCTGCAGGCACGTATGCATTGTGTTGGTGGGTGAGCTGTTGCTGCTGCAGGCACGTATGCATTGTGTTGGTGGGTTGTTGTTGCTGCTGCAGGCACGTATGCATTGTGTTGGTGGGTTGTTGTTGCTGCTGCAGGCACATATGCATTGTGTTGGTGGGTTGTTGTTGCTGCTGCAGGCACGTATGCATTGTGTTGGTGGGTTGTTGTTGCTGCTGCTGCTGCACCTGCACCTTGCCCCTCTCTTAACACACATGATAAACTATAGATAAGGTAGCCTAAGGTAAGGCAACTTTAATGTCCCCGAGGGACAATTGGTTTTAACAGCTAGTAGATTGCTAGTAGGCTATGCAAAGCAAAATAAAATATTGTGCCAGCCTTGACTCTTAATGTCAGCCTAAAAATATACCTTATATGTCCTGTCCTGAACTAGTTCCCACACTCCTTCAGTCTCTCTGATGCCACAGCAGGCATCCTGACCTTAGACCTTTAGCTCTGGGCTATAGGCGCAGCTGCTGTGACATTTGACCTCTACCCGATGGCGCACAGGGCTGCTCAGCATGTTTATTGAAACAACACACAAGTTGCCTAAAGGCAACCAATGGGCAAGCGACACTGAGCAGCGCTTACATAGCTATTCGGCTCGAGCTGATTCCATTTGATTGTGGTGTTTTTTGTTTGTTTTTTATCAGGGAAAATGGGATCACACAGTAGTGTAGCCTAACCCACAATTGAGCAAATTATGTGGACGTGCAATCAAAAGATGTTAGTGCTGATCGAGTGATGCGATTGCGAGCTAAGGTGCAGTTGTTCTCATGAGTGGCGCGCATTAATCATCTATTAGGCTTCAACATTCAGGGGAATGAAGATAAAATTGGGAGTGGTGGTCGGCGGAATGCTGCCATTTTTTCCCTAAGATAAATTATTTAATCAGTCTCTGTTACATTTGTTTTGTCATATTCCTCTGTGGTATGGAGAGGTTCACCTGCTTATTCAGTGTTCCCACAGCTTCGTGTCGTGTCTCTTCCTTTATCCAATGAAAACCCCCAAGTCACTCATACCTACTTCCGGACGTAGACTCCTACCGCTGCAGAGTAGCTTTCAGTTCTTAGTGCCTGCGCTACTCAGAAGACGGATCGTCATGAACCATGTGTGTCGTTGCCGGTCGCGTTGGATTACAAAAGTATCATTCTGAGGATTTTTCTACGGATAAACAGCAGATCACAACTAAAGTCCTGAGAAGTAGTGGATATCGGCAAGAGTTGCGCTCTGTTGAACATAAGGAAATATCACGGGAGCGTTCAGTATTCCGTTTGAGGCGTGGATGACAAAGAGATTTATTTGAGTGGGAAAGTAGCCTGTGCACCTCGCCAAAATGGAAGAGATCTTTGCTTCTTTTATTGTGTTAGCAACTTTAGGTGAGCCTGCTCTTTTTAATATTGGATATATATTTGGAACGTTTACATTTTAGTTCAGCATACATTTCGGAAGATTCCCAATCTCTTGTGCGTTCGCGCGGGGCTTGGTGTATTGAATGTCTTTCTGGTGCTGATGACTTCATTTAACGTTATTGTTAAATTGATAGAAAAATGTTTACGTTTAATTGGCAAAGATGCTTTGACAATGTAAGCAAATGGGCTATAAGACAAACAACTCTCGCGGGATACCAAGTCAAGAGTTCTTTAGACCCTTGGGCATGATGAACTTAAGTGGCAAACTGTCTAACAGGTGCTTGTTTACAGTATTCTTTTCATAGACTGAAAAGATCATAGACTACTAGACTGTGTGTGTGTGTGTGTGTGTGTGTGTGTGTGTGTGTGTGTGTGTGTGTCAGAGGGAGAGGGGACAACTGACTATGACAAACCTGTGTGATACAATATCTTACAGGTGTTACACAATATTATGTTCCACTCTAGCTGTTTTCTGGGCAGTGAACGTTTCTTCTGCCTTGCCGAAAAAAGGCAATGGGCTGTTTTCTATCTGCTGCGGAAACATGCTACTGTGTTAGGTCATGCAGGCACCAATACCACACACAGGAGTAAGGCTGAATACTAGGCTATTCTGAGCCTATAGTAATATCACCATGTCTTGTGATGTCAAGGTACAGTTTTTGTGTGTGTGTGTGTGTGTGTGTGTGTGTGTGTGTGTGTGTGTGTGTGTGTGTGTGTGTGTGTGTGTCCTACAGTGTGATATAGAAAGGGAGAGGGAACACTGAGGTCTGACCATTGCCAGGTGTGGCAGGCTTATATTGTAATTGTTGTCCATAATTATATACACACACACACACACACGCACTTGGCTCGTTCACCAGGAAAGGGGTCATCTTGAAAATGGGTAGCACTAGGGCAGCGTGCAGGGTGTGAGTGAGTCATGGTGTTCCTCTTGCATTCCTGGGCCATAATGACGGTCTTATGACTGCTCTTAACTGAAGGTGTGAAGGTAGAATGTGGACTCGGTGTGGTCTAGATGTAGCTAGCCATCACCTCTGGATGTCACACCATCTCACACATACACAGACTCACAGACACGCACTGTAGCCAGTTATTGAGAGTTTGTATGAAGGTGTCAGTGTGGTTATTTTTGGGAATGTTTACTGAAGGATCAACACATTCATTGTGTGTGTGTGTGTAGGTGTGAGGCTGTTCATGTGAATGAAAGGAATGTGTAATGTGTAATGGAACTGTGAGTTGCAGCAGTACTGCAGTGTCACAGCTGATATGCCGACACATACCTGTCCACACAGGACTGCCAACAGGCATGCTGTGACTCAGACCACCAGAGTCCCACATCCCAGGCTCACCGGGAGAATTACCTTGTGTGTGTGTGTGTATGCGTGTGCGTGTGATAGCTCAGTATTGACATGCTTTCTTCAGGGAGTTTCACTTCACTGTGTTTTTCTCAGCTTGCTTGCAGTCACCCTGCCCTGTTACCTGTAGCACAGCCTTGCTTGAACAAGCCCTGACTTGCTCCACGCCTCGCCCCCTTTTATCACTCTGTCACTGTTCTACCTCTCCTCTCCTCCCTCTCTCTGTTTCTTTCTCCCATTCTCCGTTTACACCCTCGAGAAGTGGGTGTCTCAACCTGTTCTCTGTGTGCACCCCCCCCGCCGCCACCAACCACTGTCTGATATATAAGTGCCAAGGTGCCTTGAAATGTTTTATTTCCAATGTCAAACCACCTTCTCTGTGCAAGTGAGAGTTTCACGGTCATCTTGTATGGCTAAGAGCTCTCTTGGCAGTACGCTAGATCAGCTGTCCCCTAATAGGGACACTTAAGATCCATTTTACCATAAAAGGTGAGAGTGGTCAGAATGCCATGCATTGGTGTCTGTCATTGTGTTAATCTCTGCTCCTGTTCTTATTAAGTATTTGTTTAGGGATTGCAATCTAGTTCATGTATGTGTGTGTATGCCAGCCAGCCAGGATAATTGTGTAGAGTTAATGTCATGCAATACTTCAGACTCCTGAGCACTTTGTCAGGTAGGATTTTGTGTATTATCTTTTGCCTTCTAA
This sequence comes from Alosa sapidissima, assembly GCF_018492685.1. Lineage (NCBI taxonomy): Eukaryota > Metazoa > Chordata > Actinopteri > Clupeiformes > Clupeidae > Alosa > Alosa sapidissima. The sequence continues at coordinate 1,524,405 of NC_055958.1, read as the reverse complement.
GTTAATCATGTTTGTGGCTGTGTGTGTGTGTGCAGAAGGAGACCTATGCTGGCCCTCTGGCCCAGGCTAGTACAACAGATGAGGCTAATTGTGAGCTCATGACAGAATTGTCTGCACTCTCGGTGACTGTCTCTCTGAGCAGCACTCTCCTCTGATGCTTGACTGATGCATCTGTGTTGTCGTCACGGTAACGTATGGCGCGTTGGGAGAGCGATAGACACGAGGGGAGAGGAAGGGAACAGTGTTTTGATGACTCAGCTCTGGTGGTCGAGCCCAGTCGGTTGGCTGACAGCAAAGAGTTTGCTTTCAGTGATGTGATGTGATGATGAAGAATGTCCATCGTCTAAATGCTGTGTTGATCAGATGTTTGACTTCCTTCGTAGCTCTATGTCAATTCATTTTGTCTCAAAAGTGTGATTATTCCATGAATCAATGTACAGCTTGAACAGTTTTTTTTTCCCCAAACTTCTTCAATGTTAGTAAATCTCTCTCTCTCTCTCTCTCTCTCTCTCTCTTTCTCTCTCTCGTTCTCTAGCTCTATGTGAGGGCAGGGTTGTGAAAGTTCCGGTCGGCCCTTTGGTCCGTGTTGAGGGCCAGGCTGTGTCCCTTCGCTGCGACGTATCCGACTATGAGGGTCCCAGAGATCAGGACTTTGAGTGGACCATGCTGCAAGCGGGGAAGGAGTTACAGGTTGTGTCAACGTTCGACAGCGCGTATCCCGACACCCTCTTGAGGGACCGCGTCTCCAGTGGCGACATTAGCATCAAGAAGCTCAGCGACTCGTCTGTCGAGCTGAAAATCAAGAAAGTTCGAGCCACAGACAGTGCCACCTATCGGTGCAGTACTCCCAGCACGGACACGACGGTCAAAGGGAACTACTTTGCAGATGTGGCGCTCAAAGGTAAGCCTGAACTCTGCAGAAATTAGGAGGAGAGTTGGGATGTATGTTTTATCACAACTTTAGAAACTGGCGATAAACACCAACCCTATTAGTCTACATGGCCATGTTATGTCTCTGTTGCCACTCATCAGTCAGCATCTCTGCTGTTGGGCAAATGGAGTTAGGCTGCAGGGAATGGGGACAGGCTGTGGTAGGAAACTCTTGAACTCCTCAACCTGTGGTGCTGTGCCAATGAAGACTGGATAAAACTATTCATCTCTTCTATGACAAATTCCTCCAGTATTTCTAGTGTCTGAGGTCCTACACGCATGCACACCTTCTATCTCTCTTTCTCACTTTCTCACACACACACACACACACACACACACACACACACACACACACACTTCTCCCAACTGCCTCCCAGCTCAACACACACCCTCCTTTCTACAGGCTCCCTTAGTTTCGGATTCCCGAAGGATGAGGTTATTTCAGGTTGTTCTGAACCTTAAGCAATTTTTAAACGCCTTCCTCTGCATCATCAGTGGGTGGTTTTATTGCTTGAAATGATCAAAAAAGTAACCAAACAAGAAGCACATCTACTGTGTTATAAAACACACCAGCATTTCGTTTTTACATGGAAAGACTCCAATTAATTTTCTAGAAGAGTGTTGTGGGAGTGTTTTGTGGACGTCCAGTTTGAAGGGACGTCACTTCAGGCTTCAGCTCTTTCTGGGTGTCCTCTCCATTCAGACTCTCTCAGATGTAGTGAAGGAAGTGGCTTCATTGTTTAGGGAAGTATCACAATAACTGCTGGGTGTGAGGTCTCTGGTCATCGCTGCTGGGTGTGAGGTCTCTGGTCATCGCTGCTGGGTGTGAGGTCTCTGGTCATCGCTGCTGGGTGTGAGGTCTCTGGTCATCGCTGCTGGGTGTGAGGTCTCTGGTCATCGCTGCTGGGTGTGAGGTCTCTGGTCATCGCTGCTGGGTGTGAGGTCTCTGGTCATCGCTGCTGGGTGTGAGGTCTCTGGTCATCGCTGCTGGGTGTGAGGTCTCTGGTCATCGCTGTCTTCTCTGTCTTACCGTCACAGTTATCTGCAAATCACAGGAATTATGGGGAGGTTCCCGGAAGAGCCTTGTACACATATACACACACACACACACACACACACACAAACAGTGGAACAGTCAATAACATGATTCATATCTACCTTAATCTCCTTTTGGTATGTGTGTGTGTGTGTGTAATGGGGGGGAGGAGATGTGTGTTATGCATGCCATGATTAGTTGGTGATTAGCTGCCATGGTAATATCCTGTTAGTAGGCCTCATATAAAATGCCCCTCTGGCGTCTTGGTGCTCTGTGGAGTCATAGAGCTCAAATAGAGACACTTCCTTTTCTGTTGAAATACACCATCTTGCTAGTGAACCCCAAAGGCCACTGTCAATTTGAAATCAACAGTTTAGAAGTGAATATTTGCTCTTCTCTTCTCTTCTCTTCTCTTCTCTTCTCTTCTCTTTCTCTCCCCAACAGAACTCTTTTTCCATTAGAATGTGCAATGCTAGATTCCTTCTCATCCCATTAGAATGGGCCTTGTTATAGGAATAGGAAGTTTGTGGCTACTGGGGTCTTGGCCATTCTGCAGTAGATATGTGGTGTGGTTTGATTTTAAATGACTCTTTGTCATAATACGATTAGGTTACATTGGTCATCATGGCCCAGCTGGCAGAAGGCCAGTGGGCAGCTGTCAGCCACTGGAGGCAGATCTGGCGGTCTGCTGGTCTTTTGCTCATTGGTGGGACTCAGACAACTGGCCCCGTTATCTCACTTCCTCCTTTTCTGTAATCTCTTCACCTATATATACTTCATTCATTTTTTTGGATGTTACTAGTATGTAATTTTCAATTTACCATGTCATTGTCACCTTATTTTATGATGTGGATCACCTTATTTTATGATGTGGATCTCTATTTTATATGTAGCTGTATTTTAGTAACAGCTTTTTAACATCTGCGTTCTCTGATTACAGTGATAGGGGACAGCCTGAGGGTGGCGCCGTCAATCCCAAAGCCTGTGGTGTCTGAAGGGGACCAGCTGGAGCTTCACTGCAACACCACCAGAGCGTTCACCGAGCACACCTCCCTGTCCGTCACGTGGTCCCACAAGAAGGGTGGCTCGCCAGCGTCGGAGATCCTGACCTTCGGCCCTGAGGACAAGGTCACGGTGGCCACTGGGTCTGCCCAGCGCTATGCGGACGGCGGGCTCCGATTGGACCTGCGTGGAGGTGGGTTCTACGGGCTGGTTCTGTCTGGGGCCCGGCCAGAGGACCAGGGGAAGTACGTGTGCACGGCCAGAGAATGGGTGAGGCAGGCCGGAGGCTCCCTGGACAAGATTCTGGAGAAGAGTGAGGAGATGGGCACTGTCACCGTCAAACCTACAGGTGTGTATGTGTTTGGACAAAGGCCAAAGATCATGAGGCATTTCCCCGTCAGACACGCCTGTCTTTGTATGTTCGTGAGTATATGTCTGCACATGCACCCAACGGTTCTGGATAATAATGCAAAGCTTAGTCATTGATTAATCAGCCCTCTCTTAGCAGTAACACGATTTGTGGTCGGTGTCTTTATTCATTCACCCAACACTTCAGGAAGCTAACGCAAAGCTTAGTCATACCTCAATAGGTTCTCATTTAGCCATAACGCCCATATTCCTGGTCACTGAGGCTTGTGATGAGATATTGTAGTCAGGAAAAGCTGCTGGTAGGTTTCAGTGGAGATAAAGCCTGCAGAGCCACACCTCACACTCCATGCCGCGTCCTGCCGGGCCCTTCCCCTGGTGACACAGGCGTGAGGTATGCTGACAGGGACTGGCAGTTCTGCACTGGCAGGCCCAGGAGCCTATGAGATCAGAATCAGGCCAGGACGGATTCAGCCCTGATGGAGCACTCACTAACGGTGGATATTTCAGCGTGAGTGTGTACAACTGATTCATGTCATTCGTGCTAGCTGCCATTCAGAATGGCTCTGACCCTGATTTATCCCACGTATGAGCAAATTCTGCATTGCGTTGGCAAGCACAATCCCTAGTGTCAGACTCCTTGGGAATGGGAGGCAGGAATGCTAGCAAAGTGGCTAATAGGGTGCTGGGAAGTGAGGTTTATAGCTGGTTAGAAAAACCTGTTTCAAAGCACAGCACAGCAACTTCAGATTTGGCACAATTCCACTTGATTCATGCCATTGGAGTCAATGTGGCACAGATTTGGAATTGAAAGAAATCTGTCTGTTTCCGTTTAAGTCTAAGCTTCCAGAACTGATTTGGCCCGGCCAAACATAATGCAAAATGACCTGGCAAAATTCATCTGATCTGACCACTTGGCTCACATCAGATCAGTTCATACCATTGAAATGGGTCTGAAAGGCCAGAACTTGGAACAGTCTTAACTGTCCCATTCCAAATTGGCGGGGTCAAGACCGATCTGGCCCTGACATGGCCCAGAGGTGGCTCAAATGTACCAGATCTCCAACACTTTATTCTATACATTTTTCTTAAGCGTTGCAGAGACCAGTGCCGACATCAGTGAGGGGCACTCCACTTTCGGCATTCGATTACTTTGACAATATTATTCTCCATACAACCATATATATCCATATATCTCCATATATATCCATATATATCTCCATACAACCATATATCTCCATATATATCTCCATACAACCATATATATCTCCATATATATCCATATAGCTCCATGCGCCAGGAGAGAGTTCAACAACGCATCACATGTCTCTCTATTGCCACTCAATTCTATTAAACCTAATCTGAATCAGAAGTATTTTAATCCCAAAGAGTTCAGATCAAATGCCATTGTACCAGCCACAGACCAGGAGAAACTGAATTAAATAAAAGCTTTTTTTGTTTTTTTTAAAGAAAGCTGTTTTTAATGCTGTTTAGAAAGCTATTTTTCCCCTGAAGTGGTGCTTGCTCACATGATTATCAGAAATAGTAAATTCCTTACAGTGTGAGGGTCATGAACTGGATAAAAGTGCAGAGTAGATCAAACTAAACCTCTGTGCCTGCTTGCGAGCGGTCTGCAAAACTGCCAGGAAGTTATTTTAGACCTCTTAGTCATTCTTAAGAGGGGGTTTTGTTTATATTTTGTTGTCTTAAGAGGTCAAGTTGCCTAGCTCACTGATTAAACACTTATCCGAGAGTAAGTAAGCAAGCAAACAAACAAATGATTGCATGACCTCCGTGGGGCTGGCAGTAAATGGCCACTTACCACAAAATTGCACCCATATGTGTTTTGGTGTGAGGGAACAGCAGCGCTCACTTAGAGATCAAGCCAGAGAGACCACCATGGCACATATTACTGATGTCTATAGAACCGCTGTGTGTGTGTGTGTGTGTGTGTGTATGTGTGTGTGTGTGTGTGTGTGTGTGTGCGCTCCACACAGTCCCACACTGAATGGTCACTAAACTACACACTACTCAGGGGGCACTCTCAGTTTGTTTTTTGTTTATGCATTATGCACTCTCAGTTTTGTGTATGCAAGATTAGTACATTACTGAAATGGTCTCTTGCTATAATGCATCCATATCTTAATGACACAGGCATTCCCAGCTATGACTAGCAAAAGGATCATATCCTGTGTTGGGCCCATTGGTTTTGGCCTTCCTACATTTTGCTCTGAGGAAGTGAGTGAACACTGACTCAGGCCTGCGGTTGGATGCAATGTTCTGGAAGCTAGACAGTTGATTAATTTATCCATTGTTTTAATGGGGTGTGCAGTAGAGAAGTTCAAACAGATAAGAACATCAATCAGCGCGAACGTGGAAATGAAAGAAAAAGAGATGTTTAGAAATTCCCTTTCACTTTCTTCCTATGGCCCAGCTCTTAGTCAGAGGATGAGTGAGACTCATTTCAGCTCTTAGTCAGAGGATGAGTGAGACTCATTTCAGAAATGTCTGGCCTTTTCTCCTCAGGCCAGAGATGGCTTTATGCAAAGGCAGACCTTGAAAACAAAGGCTTTATCAGAAAGATTGTCAAATGTTATTTTTTCTAGATGTTGACCTTCACAGTTATGCGTATCTGATACAAAATGAATTCTCTCATTTCTCATTTCTGCTCATTCTAGTCTTTTTTTCTTTCTTCTTTCTTTCTTTGACTTCTCACGGGGCTCTTGACTTGAGGGCAGAAAGTGGACAAGGAGAGGCGTCTGTCCTGTTAGCACAGAAGCAGGGCCAGATTTGTCCAGTGTGCCCGCTCCTGTGTGGCTGAGACGCTTGTCTGAGTTGTCGGTTCAGGGCCCATTGTTCCATTAAACTGCATGTGTAACAGTAGCTGGTAAATCCTCAGGAGTTTGCCTACTAGAGCTGTGACCTTCATTTGCCATTTCTAACAGATCCAGTCTTGCTTCTCAGACTCAGGTTTTTTATCTGGGTTCTTTTCTGGCCCAACATCCAATATTATTGCAAATATTATTGCCAGGCATCATATTGGTTGTCAGACTAGTGTAATGTTTTCATATTATCTTTATGTAAGCCATTTACAGACAGAGTAATTGCGCTCTTCCACTCAGTTGTACTACACACTCTCTCTCTCTCACACACACACACACACACACACACACACACACACTCACTCTCTCTCTCTCTCTCTCTCTCTCTCTCTCTCTCTCTCTCTCTCTCACACACACACACACACACACACACACACACACACACACACACACACACACACACACACACACACACACACACACATGCCCTTCATGTCTAACACTTCTATCTTCATGTCCCCTCCTCCAGCCAATTCTCTCCAGGTCACTGTGGAGAAGAACACCACCTTAAACATGGAGGACACCCTCAACCTCACCTGCTCCGTGGCTGGCGACCTGGCCTCCCTTGGTCTGGAGGTGGAGTGGCTCATGGGGTCAGACGCGTCCGCCAGCCCACAGGTTGTAGTCCGCATGGACCGGGACGGGACGGTCACCGGAGGCTCGGCCCAGCTGGCTCTGTCGCGGGTGGCGCCGGGAGACTTTCGACTCGTCGCGCCGAAGGTGGAGCGGTCCAACTCGGGCTGGTACTCCTGCCGTGTGCGGGCCTGGCTGCCCCAGAGCAGCAGCAAGTGGTACCAGGCCGCAGAGATGACCTCCAACCCGGTCCAGGTTCTGGTGGCCCAGCTCGGTGAGTCCTTGAACCGAACAATGCATACTCCACATCATGGCGACTTTTTGTCTGTTCGCTTCTGATTTTTTTTTTTTTTTTTCATTTTTGAAACATGACCATGTTTGCCAACCTTTTTCCCCCCTAATCTCTTTCCCCTCACCCCCTAAACTAGGGCTGTACAATTTGGGGAAATGGCTCATTGGCGGATGAGATGGATTTCAAAAATCATCATGGGACAAGATTAACCATTGGGGGAGAGAGTTGTAAGCTGTACAACTTACAACTTAATTGCAGCCCTCCCGATTAACTAATGGCTAAAAGTTCCCATTTCGATTAAAAATCGATTATCGGTAATCTTTCAGCCCTACTATTAACCAGTGAGCGGGAGCTGTACATTTCACATTCATAGCGGTTGCCATCATAATGGAAAATTTCACTCTAGAATCTGTAGACGGCTTGTTTGCTGTGTTATCAGTGAAATGGTTGTGATTGTCACGGTCCATGGCGAGTTTCCTTTTACCACAGCTTCACCTCTGCTGCGGTTGTAGCTCCCTAGTTACGCAAACGGCCATTTCTATTTGATTTTCCACAACCCACCCACCACCATTAAGAACCTCGTAGTGGGTGGCTTCAAGGGGTAATTTGATTTGGCATGGGGAGGTTGAGGAAGTTGAGTTTCTGTATGTGTGTGTGTGTGAGTTTCTATGATTAGTTTGTTTTTGCACCGGTGTGTATTGGAGTTCTAATGATTGTGTGTGTGGCAGAGCTGTAAGAACGTCATCTTCAGGGTCAATCTCGTGGTCTCTCTTCAGTCCTGTCTTCACCTGCTCACCTGTAAACACAGTGCCAGGTTGACGGACTGACGGACGAAGCCCAAATACGAGAAGCTTGAGGAAGCAGTCGGGGAATTGTCAGGGAGCAAGCGTGCCTGCTTGTTTGTTTGTGTGCGTATGTGTATGTGTGTGAGGAAGAGGGGGTTGTGTGTGAGTCATGTTGTAAAGAACAGTTGTGTGTGTGTGTGCATGTGTGTGGGAAAGCGAACCCATCTCCGCCTCTGACATCATCAGAGAGCATGCCGGGAAGCCTCCTTGGGGGAGCAGGAGGCCTAGAAAACCCCCACGGTTTCCTCTGAGACTCCATGCTTGCTGTCACTCAGTCAGCAGAACAGGCTGGTTTTTTTCTCCCTCTCTCTCTTTCTGTTTCTGTGGAGAGAACGAGAGAGTGCCGATGGAGTCTCTGAGAACGTTTGGGGAATTCTGGAGTCGATCTGTCTGTACCCTCACTCCCACAGCTATGCACCGATGGTATCGCTCTCTCTCCCTCCCTCTCTCACTCTCCCTCTTTTTCCACTTGTCTCCCTCTCTCTCTCCTGCCCTGATGGGATCTCTCTGGACTCATTTGCCTTTCTGGCCCTGCCTCTTTCTGTCTTTCCTCTCTCTTGCTCTCACTTCCATCCAGCTATGTTCTCCCTCTCTATCTCCCTCCCTCTATCTCTCTCACTCTCTCTCTCTTTCTCGCATGAGGGTAGTGATGTGTGTCTTCTGTTTGAAGTGTACAAAACAAACAGAGGTGTAGAAGGCTAGAACAACCCCTGATCTGTAGACAGCTGTACAAGACAACTCCAACATTGTCATTCACTTATTTACTTATTTATGTAGATGTTGTCTTGTGTATCTCTCTCTCTCCATCTCTCTATCTCTCTCTCTGGCTCTGGTTAATATTCAGGCTCATTTCCACACGCTGTGGAGTGTGGGCTCCAGGGTGCCATGCTGCATAGTTTTCATCAGCAGTGAAAGAGGAAGCCTCTCTACTGTGCCACTTTCCACTGTAATTGGCCCTCATTGTCCTAATTAATGTTCCGCTGAAATTAGCCTTCGTCTTTCTGGTTTTTAGGTCCTTGAACACACCCGTGCCATTTGTTTCACAGTTTCAGCTTTCTTCTTCTCTCTCTCTCCTCTCTCTCTCTCTCTCTCTCTCTCTCTCTCTCTCTCTCTCTCTCTCTCTCCTCTCTCTCTCTCTCTCTCTCTCTCTCTCTCTCTCTCTCTCTCTCTCTCTCTCTCTCTCTCTCTCTCGCTCGCTTGCTCTCTCTCTCTTGTCTGTTTAAGTTAGTCTTTACATCTTTTCTTTTTTAGATCCTCGATTCCTCTCATACCACTCCTCTCTCTCTTGTTTTTCTCTCTCTGATTCGGGTTTGCTTTGTTGTATTCTGCCCAGTTCAGAGGCGGGTGAAGGGGGATCTTGGAAATCCCCTGTTTTTGCTCAAGCAGTGACTGATTTGTTATGTGCTGGCTGCTATCAGGGAGGGGATGGTGGTGTGGGGGAGGGAGGGGGGGCTGCTCTTTCATAGCTAAGCCCCCAGTAGATGGATTGAGCTGGTGCAAGGACTGGAGCCTGTGGCCAGCAGGGTCTGGTCAGGGGGAAGGGCACATCTCCCATCTCACAGATGCACACTGTGTGTGTGTGTGTGTGTGTGTGTGTGTGTGTGTGTGTGTGTGTGTAAGGGGGGGGGTGTGAGAGAGAGACAGAAAGGAGTGGGAGTGAAAGAAATTGTGTGTTTGAGTGCTTGAGAGAGTGTTCGAGAGTGTGTGAGAGAGACAAGTGAAAGAGGGGGGGTCTCCCATGTCATATTGTTGGCGTGGACTTGGAATTTCACACAGTTCGGCAACCCTGCACAATGTGGCGGCCAAGCTAATACAGATGAATGAAGTAAAGCCAAGATGAGAGAGCAAAGGGATGTAGAGGTATGTGGTGGTGATGGGTGGATAGATAGATAGATAGATACATACATTCTTTCTTTCTTTCTTTCTTTCTTTCTTTCTTTCTTGATCCCCAAGGGGAAATTCAACGGGAAATGGTGTAGGGGAGCTGGGTGGCAAACTTTGATGCCTGAGAAAACTGTGGGATTGAGTCCTGTGGATAGGAACTCAATTAGGTTGGCTTTTGCTAACAATGGAGGTTGTAGCATTAAAGATAGCTATTGGGCCTTGACATGGATATGAGGTCTACGCAGTGTCCTTGTTGTTTTCTTTTTGAGACTTCTACCTTTTTCTGCCTCCTTAACAGAGATATGCTTTGTTATGTCTGTTTCTGGCGTTGCCCTTTTATCTGGTGCTACGTTCTTTCACTTTCTGTGTGTATGGCTGTGAGTGTGTCCCATTTGTTCTAATGGAGCTCAGACTAAATGCAGAGAGTACCCTCCTAACCCCGTTGTAATCCTGCCTGGGCATCTCACCACTGTTCCAAATACTCACTCGTTCTAGACGCTGTCCACAACAGGTAGGTAGAAAGACTCTGATGTAACAGGGAGAAGAAAACCACCCAGGTGCCAACAACCTCAAGCATTCTCTCACAACAACCTCAATGGCGATCCATTCGAGTTGTCCAGGGAGTGGTGGTTTGTAAGGCAGGATGAATGAGATAAGGATGGTAGGCTACTCATGTGGCGTCGCTAGCACAATGCTAATCCCTTCTTCCTCCGTTTTGCAGATCTGCTTTCCCAGGTCTGCTTAGTGTTTCACTTCTTCTTTTCTGGAGCTTTTGGATTCCCTTTAAACTGTGGGCTCTTTGTAAGACACAGTAGCGGAAAGTACTTGAACTTGAGAGAAACAACTTCAATGACTGCTTGAGTCCATGGTAGAAGTCCTGGCATGGGCTTGAGTTTCCCATGAAGCTCTACAAGACATTGCTATTTTGTTGAATGTCTCTGGAGTAGTCTCTCAAGTCTTCACATGCAGTTGCCAAAGAGACACTGTCAAGTAGGCTATTTGATGTGCGTAACATTTACAAATGAAAAATAGTTTCTGATCTCGGCTAACTTTGTTACAGCAAGACATTGACACAGGGTTGGTGTTTGTGGTCCTCTGCATGTTTGAAGGAATTGAGAAGAAAGTGTTTTGCCTGAACCGAGCTATTTCTCGCAGTCATGCTGGCATATCCGCGTAACCCAATCAAATGGCAAGAGATTTGTCTATCCCAATTAGCCAGTCTCTTTTAAGTTTGCACAGTGAATGCGCTCTCTTCTCTTCCAAAGGCATGCGTCGTTTCTTCTCCATGAAACATTACTCATCTCTCTTTCTCTGTAATCTCTGAAGAGTCTCACTGCAGAAGTCCAGTGGCTGTGAGTGATGATGGTTTAATCATGACCAGCACTGGGGCTTTTACTGACCTTCTCTCTTTACGGGCGCTTTGGCCGAGTTCCGCTCAAAGGCCAGCGGGTTAAAGGTTAATGGCAGCGTTACGATGCTACAGTGGAGCGCAGTGATGTGCTCCCCCTGCAGGGGGCAAGGGGCCAGCAATGCAGGAGAGAGGGACCTGCTGTGGCATAATGGAGGGGGGAGGATGGGGCTGTGAGGCATGAATGGTGGGTCTCTCTCTCTCTTTCGCTCTCTCTCTCTCTCTCTCCTCTCTCTCTCTCCTCCCTCTCTTGCTCTCTCTCTTTCTCTCTCTCTCTCCCTCTCTTGCTCTCTCTCAAATTCAAATTCAAATTCAAATGTGCTTTATTGGCATGACTCAGAAAATAGTGTTGCCAAAGCAGTAACATGACAATACAAACATATACAATATTTGTTTTAAGGGGGTCAAAGAAAGGAAACTTATCTAAACTAAAAGAATGAAAACTTATGTTTAAAAAAAAAAATAGTAACTAAATCCATGTTTAAAGAAAACTTAAACATGTATTCTTAAATCTAAATTTAAAGGAAACTTATACAATAGTCTATATAAAACTATTTAACAAAAACTATATACTGTATGCACTTTTTCTATGTGAAGTTTTCTCTTAAAATGTGGCAGGACTGTAAATATTGGTTAGGCTAAGTGGGCACA